>NW_027647838.1:0-61000 GCF_951804945.1 Podarcis cretensis | reverse complement strand
CCGGGTCCTTTGTATAGAAGCGCCAGGCGGCCACAGGCAGGCAGGCAAGCTGGCAGGCAGGCAAGCAGGCAGGCAGGGTTAGGGTTAGGGTTAGGGTTAGGGTTAGGGCTAGGGTTAGGGCTAGGGCTAGGGCTAGGGCTAGGGCTAGGGCTAGGGCTAGGGCTAGGGTTAGGGTTAGGGTTAGGGTTAGGGTTAGGGTTAGGGTTAGGGTTAGGGTTAGGGTTAGGGTTAGGGTTAGGGTTAGGGTTAGGGTTAGGGTTAGGGTTAGGGTTAGGGTTAGGGTTAGGGTTAGGGTTAGGGTTAGGGTTAGGGTTAGGGTTAGGGTTAGGGTTAGGGTTAGGGTTAGGGTTAGGGTTAGGGTTAGGGTTAGGGTTAGGGTTAGGGTTAGGGTTAGGGTTAGGGTTAGGGTTAGGGTTAGGGTTAGGGTTAGGGTTAGGGTTAGGGTTTAGGGTTTAGGGTTAGGGTTAGGGTTAGGGTTAGGGTTAGGGTTAGGGTTAGGGTTAGGGTTAGGGTTAGGGTTAGGGTTAGGGTTAGGGTTAGGGTTAGGGTTAGGGTTAGGGTTAGGGTTAGGGTTAGGGTTAGGGTTAGGGTTAGGGTTAGGGTTAGGGTTAGGGTTAGGGTTAGGGTTAGGGTTAGGGTTAGGGTTAGGGTTAGGGTTTAGGGTTAGGGTTAGGGTTAGGGTTAGGGTTAGGGTTAGGGTTAGGGTTAGGGTTAGGGTTAGGGTTAGGGTTAGGGTTAGGGTTAGGGTTAGGGTTAGGGTTAGGGTTAGGGTTAGGGTTAGGGTTAGGGTTAGGGTTAGGGTTAGGGTTAGTGTCAGAGCCACCCTGGGTCCCAGCTCACAAGAGACCAAAGTCCAGTCCAAGTTATATACAAAAGGTTTTATTGAAGATCATTGTCGTCATTACATCCAAACTCCGTGGCTCCACATCTGTTACCCTTAGATGTTAGAAGTCCCCTCTGAGTCCGTCCCTCCCCTGCACCAATTTAAGAGGCTTGTGCTGCTCCACCTTTTCCTCTCCTTCCTTTTCCGCAGGGTCTTCCTGCCCCCCTGTGTTCCCTCTTTCCGGGACTCCCCAGAGGCTGAGTCTTCTCCTGCCTGCTGCCCCCTCCTTCGTGCTTTAGCACCAGGCTCCTCCCCAGAGCTCTCCCCACTTCCGCGCGCCTCCACATTTGAACTTGGCGCGCGTACGTTGCTCCTGACCTTCCTTTCAACAGCCACACTGCTCCCGGTACTGCTTTCCGCCCCTTCCGGCAGGACGTCTTGCCCCGATCTCCTTCCCCCCTCTGCTCCTTGTTCTGTTCCTCCCGACACACTGGTAACTCCACCCTCTTCACTCCGTTCCGGTGGAGAAGCAGGTCTCGATCTCCAACTCCCACTGGCGGTTCCCCCTACGTTCCCCTGCTCCTGACTGCTTCCCCCTTGGGCTCCCCTTGGCTTGACCAGGGGGGCTCCCTTTTGGGAATCCTCCGATTCACTGGACGGACTCATGGACCATCTCGGGTCATTGTCGTCCTCTTCCTCGTCAGGCTGGAATCCTTCTCCCTCACTCTCGGTCTCCTCCCTCCTCTGCGCCTCTCTCCCTGAACCCCTGACATCCATCCCCCCCTCGAAGCCCCCCCTTCCCCCCTCCCCCCCATCGGGTGCGGGTTGTGGGAACTGCAGCTCCTCGGAGGTAGATGCAGGATACAGTTCGGCTACGTCCATGACCTCTGCTGGCAGCTCGGTGTACGTGTGTTCGAATTCGGGTTCTTCACCCAAAATGTTCGCAGTTCCCTCTTCCATTGCTACTTCGTCTGGTGCTGCCGTCCAAGGCCCCTTCAGCCATTTCTTGCGCCAGGCTTCCTCTGGTTGCTCATCCCACCAATAAGAGGGCTCTGTGTCCACCCCCGAACACGATCCCCTGGGCGAGTTTGAGTTCGGTGTTCTTTCCTCGGCTGAAGAAAAGCCGTGGAAAGTGCTGCCTGAACATGTGGGGGTAAAGAGCCAGTCATCGAAGTACTCGGCTGGCATGGGTCTATGTGGGAAAAGGGCATGGAACTCGTCCTTTAAAAGAGGTTCGTCTAAAGCGTAGTCCGGCACCCACCCACTGGCACTGACTGGTGCACCCTCTCTGACTAGAAAGTATTCTATTCCCTCTTCCCCCCATCTCGAGTCCAGGATCTCTGTGACCTCGTTGAGTGGTTCGACCCTAGGCGATCCCTCCCTCCTAGGTGACTCTGTGCGTGGCTGCGGTACTGTTTCAGACTCCTGAAACCTGTGCGGGGCCTTGTAGGGAGTGAGCACCGACCTATGAAAAACCGGGTGGACTCTGGAACCTTCGGGGAGGGCCAGTCGAAAAGCCACGGGGTTGATCTTAGCCTCCACCTGGTATGGTCCTAGCTGCCTGTGCCCTAGCTTCTTCTTGGCCAACGACTTGGTTGGCATCGCCTGGGCCGCTAACCACACCCAGTCCCCCACCTGGATGTCCTCTCCCACTCTTCTGCCTTTGTCTGCCTGCACCTTATATGCTTGTTTGGCTAGCTCCAAATGTCTCCGCAGCTCCTCGTGCACCTCTTGTAGTTCTGCAGCGAACTGGTCGGCCTCTTGCGGCTCCCCCTCTCTTGGTGCTACGAACCCCGGGAAGGTCCTGGGATGACGTCCATTGTTCGCGAAGAACGGCGTCACCCCCGTCGACGCATGCTTCGTGTTGTTGTAGGCAAACTCCGCCATCGGTAGGTAGTCCACCCAAGCTGTGGGTCGCTGATTTGCATAACATCTCAGGTACTGCTGCATGATCGCGTTGACCCTCTCGGCCTGGCCGTTGGTTTGTGGATGTCTTGCCGACGCTAGGTTGATCTTGACGCGCAGGATACCTAGGAGCTTCTGCCAAAAATTGGAAATAAACTGGCGCCCCCTGTCGGACAGGATGGCCCGCGGCAGCCCATGCGCCCGGAACACGTGGTCGATGAAGAGCTTGGCGGTCTGTTCCGCCGTCGCCACCTTCGCGCAGGGAATGAAGTGCGCCATCTTGGTGAACAAGTCCACCACCACCAGTACCGCCGTCTTGCCTCTGGAACTGGGCAGGTCAGTGACGAAGTCCAGCGCCACCCTCTCCCACGGTTGCTGTGGTGTTTCCAGTGGTTCCAGCAAGCCCGCCGGCTTCTGGTGTACTGGCTTGGACCTCTGACAAGTGTCACATCTGGCGACGTACTCCGCTACTTCTCCTCGCATCTGGGGCCACCAAAAGTCCCTGGCCACCAGTTCTATTGTCTTCTCCCTGCCGAAATGGCCCGCACTGGGAGCGTCGTGCAACTGCTGCAGAACCTTTGCTCGGAGCTCGTCGCTCGGCACGTAGAGGGCACCCTTGTGAGTTAACAGTCCGTCGCGTAACTGGAACTCATCGTCTCTCAGCGAACCCCTACGCAGCTCCTCTATTTTGGATTGTGCAAACTGATCTACCTGCAACGCGCGTCGCACTGCGTCCAGGTCGACAGCGATGGCAGCGCACGCCCACGCCTGCGGTGCAAAAATGTGCCTGGCTGCTATTGGCGCCGCTTCCTCAAGATATTGCGGTTTCCTGGAGAGCGCATCGGCTATAACGTTGGAGTCCCCTGGGACGTACTCTATCCTGAAGTCGAAATCCGCGAAGAACTCTGCCCAGCGCATGTGTCTTTGGCTCTGGAGTTTCGCCGTGCGCCAATACTCTAAATTCTTGTGATCCGTGCGGACCTGCACTGTGTGCTTGGCTCCAATGAGGAAATGTCGCCACGCTTTGAACGCTGCGTGAATGGCTAACAGCTCCCTGTCCCATATGGTGTAGTTTTGCTCCGCTTTGCTGAGCTTTCTGGAGTAAAAGGCACCGGGTCTCCAGTTTCCATGTGGATCTTCTTGCAGGAGTACGGCTCCAACCGCTCTGTCTGACGCGTCGGTCTCTACTCGTATGGGCTTGCCTGGATTCACGTGCAGCAGCTGCTCCTCGGAGGCGAAAAGGCTTTTAAGCTTCTGAAAAGAGCGCTCCGCCTGTTCCGTCCACACGAACCTCTTTTCTTGGAACTGAGAGTGTCCGTGATCGCTGCCGTCTCCTTTGCAAAACCTCTGATGAATTTGCGGTAGAAGTTGGCGAAGCCGATGAATCTTTGGACTTCCTTCCGATTGCGAGGGCTCTTCCAGTCCAACACCGCGCGGACCTTGGCGCTGTCCATGGCCAGCCCCTTGTCGGACAGCTTGTAGCCTAGGAAATCCACGTCCGTCACATCAAACTGGCACTTCTCTAACTTGGCGTAGAGCTTGTTCTCCCGTAGTCTCTGCAGGACTTCCTTTACGTCCTTCTCATGGGCCTCCTCCGTTTCCGAAAAGATCAGGATGTCGTCGAGGAAACACACGCATTTCTTGTATAGAAGTCCCGCTAGCACGTGATGCATAAATGCTTGAAAGACGTGAGATCCATTTTGGAGACCAAATGGCATCACTCTGTATTCGTACGTGCCCAGAGGCGTGAACATGGCCGTCTTCCACTCATCGCCCTCCCGGATGCGTATGAGGTTATACGCTCCACGCAGATCCAATTTGGTGAAGATCTTCCCCTTCCTTACGGTTGCCAGGAGATCATCTATCTTGGGCATGGGGAAGGCCTTGGGTTTGGTCTTACTGTTTATGAATCGATAGTCCACAATGAGTCTTTTTTGGGGCGTGTCCTTTTTCTTTACAAAGAAAACAGGACTGCCCCCCACCGCTTTCGATTCTCGGATGAATCCGCGCTTCAAATTGTGCTCTATGAACTCCCTGAGTTCTTGCATCTCGTCCTCAGACATGGAATACAGCTTTGCAGTCGGCAACTGCGCCCCTGGCACCAGGTCGATGGCACAATCATAAGGCCTGTGGGGCGGCAACTGGTCAGCTTCCTTCTCGCAGAAAACCTCCAGGAACCCCTCGTACTTGCGGGGTACTGCCTGCACCATGCCAAGTTGCAACTGCTGCTCAGCTCCCTCCTCCTGGCTGGACTGGATGCAATGTTGAGCACAGTACGATGAGCAAAAGGTGATCTGCCGTTGGTACCACGCTACAGCAGGACTGTGTCTCTCCAGCCAACTCATGCCTAATACTATAGGCGTGTCTGAAAGGCGGGTGACATTGAAGCTGATGACTTCTCGATGATTTCCAATCCTCATCACCATGGGAGGCGTCTGTTGCACAACTTGTCCTCCTAGCAATTTCCTGCCATCCACCGTGACTACGTTCAGAGGTGTTGTCGCTGGCAGAAGCGCTATGCGATGCTGCTTGACAAAGTGCGTCCCCACAAAATCTGCGTTGCTCCCAGAATCAATCGTGATGGGGACTTCCAGGGTGGTTCCATTCGGCAACTGAAGTGTTGCAGTGAGCTGCACCGCTGGCTTGGGTGGTAAAGGGTCTGTGCGTTGCAAAAGCGCTGGGGACTGCTCTACAGATTCGCCTGGCTGAGCCCCAGCAGCTCTGCTTCCAGCCAGGCACTGTCGTTTCCCTGAGGTTGCTCTGCTTGCATCATTTCTGCTGCAACAGTTGCTAAAACTGCAGTGTGTTTCTGCAGCCTCTGGGGACACCCTTTCGCCATGTGCTGTGCACTGTCGCAAATGTAACACTTCCTGGTCCCTCTAGGAGGCTGTGCCTTTACTGCACCGGAAGCTGGGGCTCTGGCTGTTGCTTGAGCCTTAGCACCACCAAGTTCCATGGGCTCCTCCCCCTGCCTTCCCAGTGGCGAAGGATGTGACTGACTGAACTCCCTGGGGATGAAAGAAGACGTCCTCGCTGGTAGACGCACCTGACGTTCTTCCTCAGTGTGCCAAGGACGTCCCTCGTGCCTTATCCCAATCGCCAAAGCCCTCTGCACAAGCTCCTCCAGGGTCTGGGGTCTGTCTCCCCTGGCAAGTTCATCCTTAATGGGACCGCTGAGCCCCTCCCAGAACAAATCCCTCACAGGTGCACAATCCTTCTCCCAGCTTAGCGCAGTCAGTAAAGCAAAAAATCTGGAATGGTACTGACGCACAGTGGCTTTGCCTTGCCGCAATCCAAAAATTTCCCTGCGTGCAAGATCCACATCTACAGTTGACTGGAAGCAGGCATCCATTGCTTTAATGAATTCATCTGCATCGCGGCGGGCAGGGCCATCTTCACGCCACAAATTGCGCAACCAGTCTCTGGCCGGCCCATGCAAGTGAGAAACAATAAACCCCACTTTCTCCTCCTCATCTTTAAAGTCATGACGAAGCAAGTGCAATGCATACAAAACGTCTGCTCTGAAACTGGGGTAGTGCTTCAGGTTCCCATCGAAGTGGGTGACTAGTCTGCCCCCCCTCCGTCCAAGTCCAATCCCTTCTGATCTGGACCCTGGGAACCCTTCCCTGCTTGCACGTTCCCACCTGGTTTGCAGGTCCTGGCAGCGCTTCTCCACTTCGTCATGCTTCTTCTGAGACGCAAGGACTGCAGCAGTGAGTTCGGAAACTGTAGTTCGCAGAGCTGTCAACTGCTCCTCCGCACTCATGGCTGTCACCGTTCGTGAGCTTTGCAAAAAAAAATTTTGCGTTCTTCGGAGGGGACTTACTGTCAGAGCCACCCTGGGTCCCAGCTCACAAGAGACCAAAGTCCAGTCCAAGTTATATACAAAAGGTTTTATTGAAGATCATTGTCGTCATTACATCCAAACTCCGTGGCTCCACATCTGTTACCCTTAGATGTTAGAAGTCCCCTCTGAGTCCGTCCCTCCCCTGCACCAATTTAAGAGGCTTGTGCTGCTCCACCTTTTCCTCTCCTTCCTTTTCCGCAGGGTCTTCCTGCCCCCCTGTGTTCCCTCTTTCCGGGACTCCCCAGAGGCTGAGTCTTCTCCTGCCTGCTGCCCCCTCCTTCGTGCTTTAGCACCAGGCTCCTCCCCAGAGCTCTCCCCACTTCCGCGCGCCTCCACATTTGAACTTGGCGCGCGTACGTTGCTCCTGACCTTCCTTTCAACAGCCACACTGCTCCCGGTACTGCTTTCCGCCCCTTCCGGCAGGACGTCTTGCCCCGATCTCCTTCCCCCCTCTGCTCCTTGTTCTGTTCCTCCCGACACACTGGTAACTCCACCCTCTTCACTCCGTTCCGGTGGAGAAGCAGGTCTCGATCTCCAACTCCCACTGGCGGTTCCCCCTACGTTCCCCTGCTCCTGACTGCTTCCCCCTTGGGCTCCCCTTGGCTTGACCAGGGGGGCTCCCTTTTGGGAATCCTCCGATTCACTGGACGGACTCATGGACCATCTCGGGTCATTGTCGTCCTCTTCCTCGTCAGGCTGGAATCCTTCTCCCTCACTCTCGGTCTCCTCCCTCCTCTGCGCCTCTCTCCCTGAACCCCTGACAGTTAGGGTTAGGGTTAGGGTTAGGGTTAGGGTTAGGGTTAGGGTTAGGGTTAGGGTTAGGGTTAGGGTTAGGGTTAGGGTTAGGGTTAGGGTTAGGGTTAGGGTTAGGGTTAGGGTTAGGGTTAGGGTTAGGGTTAGGGTTAGGGTTAGGGTTAGGGTTAGGGTTAGGGTTAGGGTTAGGGTTAGGGTTAGGTTAGGGTTAGGGTTAGGGTTAGGGTTAGGGTTAGGGTTAGGGTTAGGGTTAGGGTTAGGGTTAGGGTTAGGGTTAGGGTTAGGGTTAGGGTTAGGGTTAGGGTTAGGGTTAGGGTTAGGGTTAGGGTTAGGGTTAGGGTTAGGGTTAGGGTTAGGGTTAGGGTTAGGGTTAGGGTTAGGGTTAGGGTTAGGGTTAGGGTTAGGGTTAGGGTTAGGGTTAGGGTTAGGGTTAGGGTTAGGGTTAGGGTTAGGGTTAGGGTTAGGGTTAGGGTTAGGGTTAGGGTTAGGGTTAGGGTTAGGGTTAGGGTTAGGGTTAGTGTCAGGGGTTCAGGGAGAGAGGCGCAGAGGAGGGAGGAGACCGAGAGTGAGGGAGAAGGATTCCAGCCTGACGAGGAAGAGGACGACAATGACCCGAGATGGTCCATGAGTCCGTCCAGTGAATCGGAGGATTCCCAAAAGGGAGCCCCCCTGGTCAAGCCAAGGGGAGCCCAAGGGGGAAGCAGTCAGGAGCAGGGGAACGTAGGGGGAACCGCCAGTGGGAGTTGGAGATCGAGACCTGCTTCTCCACCGGAACGGAGTGAAGAGGGTGGAGTTACCAGTGTGTCGGGAGGAACAGAACAAGGAGCAGAGGGGGGAAGGAGATCGGGGCAAGACGTCCTGCCGGAAGGGGCGGAAAGCAGTACCGGGAGCAGTGTGGCTGTTGAAAGGAAGGTCAGGAGCAACGTACGCGCGCCAAGTTCAAATGTGGAGGCGCGCGGAAGTGGGGAGAGCTCTGGGGAGGAGCCTGGTGCTAAAGCACGAAGGAGGGGGCAGCAGGCAGGAGAAGACTCAGCCTCTGGGGAGTCCCGGAAAGAGGGAACACAGGGGGGCAGGAAGACCCTGCGGAAAAGGAAGGAGAGGAAAAGGTGGAGCAGCACAAGCCTCTTAAATTGGTGCAGGGGAGGGACGGACTCAGAGGGGACTTCTAACATCTAAGGGTAACAGATGTGGAGCCACGGAGTTTGGATGTAATGACGACAATGATCTTCAATAAAACCTTTTGTATATAACTTGGACTGGACTTTGGTCTCTTGTGAGCTGGGACCCAGGGTGGCTCTGACAGTAAGTCCCCTCCAAAGAACGCAAAAATTTTTTTTTGCAAAGCTCACGAACGGTGACAGCCATGAGTGCGGAGGAGCAGTTGACAGCTCTGCGAACTACAGTTTCCGAACTCACTGCTGCAGTCCTTGCGTCTCAGAAGAAGCATGACGAAATGGAGAAGCGCTGCCAGGACCTGCAAACCAGGTGGGAACGTGCAAGCAGGGAAGGGTTCCCAGGGTCCAGATCAGAAGGGATTGGACTTGGACGGAGGGGGGGCAGCCTAGTCACCCACTTCGATGGGAACCTGAAGCACTACCCCAGTTTCAGAGCAGACGTTTTGTATGCATTGCACTTGCTTCGTCATGACTTTAAAGATGAGGAGGAGAAAGTGGGGTTTATTGTTTCTCACTTGCATGGGCCGGCCAGAGACTGGTTGCGCAATTTGTGGCGTGAAGATGGCCCTGCCCGCCGCGATGCAGATGAATTCATTAAAGCGATGGATGCCTGCTTCCAGTCAACTGTAGATGTGGATCTTGCACGCAGGGAAATTTTTGGATTGCGGCAAGGCAAAGCCACTGTGCGTCAGTACCATTCCAGATTTTTTGCTTTACTGACTGCGCTAAGCTGGGAGAAGGATTGTGCACCTGTGAGGGATTTGTTCTGGGAGGGGCTCAGCGGTCCCATTAAGGATGAACTTGCCAGGGGAGACAGACCCCGGACCCTGGAGGAGCTTGTGCAGAGGGCTTTGGCGATTGGGATAAGGCACGAGGGACGTCCTTGGCACACTGAGGAAGAACGTCAGGTGCGTCCACCAGCGAGGACGTCTTCTTTCATCCCCAGGGAGTTCAGTCAGTCACATCCTTCGCCACTGGGAAGGCAGGGGGAGGAGCCCATGGAACTTGGTGGTGCTAAGGCTCAAGCAACAGCCAGAGCCCCAGCTTCCGGTGCAGTAAAGGCACAGCCTCCTAGAGGGACCAGGAAGTGTTACATTTGCGACAGTGCACAGCACATGGCGAAAGAATGTCCCCAGAGGCTGCAGAAACACACTGCAGCTTTAGCAACTGTTGCAGCAGAAATGATGCAAGCAGAGCAACCTCAGGGAAACGACAGTGCCTGGCTGGAAGCAGAGCTGCTGGGGCTCAGCCAGGCGAATCTGTAGAGCAGTCCCCAGCGCTTTTGCAACGCACAGACCCTTTACCACCCAAGCCAGCGGTGCAGCTCACTGCAACACTTCAGTTGCCGAATGGAACCACCCTGGAAGTCCCCATCACGATTGATTCTGGGAGCAACGCAGATTTTGTGGGGACGCACTTTGTCAAGCAGCATCGCATAGCGCTTCTGCCAGCGACAACACCTCTGAACGTAGTCACGGTGGATGGCAGGAAATTGCTAGGAGGACAAGTTGTGCAACAGACGCCTCCCATGGTGATGAGGATTGGAAATCATCGAGAAGTCATCAGCTTCAATGTCACCCGCCTTTCAGACACGCCTATAGTATTAGGCATGAGTTGGCTGGAGAGACACAGTCCTGCTGTAGCGTGGTACCAACGGCAGATCACCTTTTGCTCATCGTACTGTGCTCAACATTGCATCCAGTCCAGCCAGGAGGAGGGAGCTGAGCAGCAGTTGCAACTTGGCATGGTGCAGGCAGTACCCCGCAAGTACGAGGGGTTCCTGGAGGTTTTCTGCGAGAAGGAAGCTGACCAGTTGCCGCCCCACAGGCCCTATGATTGTGCCATCGACCTGGTGCCAGGGGCGCAGTTGCCGACTGCAAAGCTGTATTCCATGTCTGAGGACGAGATGCAAGAACTCAGGGAGTTCATAGAGCACAATTTGAAGCGCGGATTCATCCGAGAATCGAAAGCGGTGGGGGGCAGTCCTGTTTTCTTTGTAAAGAAAAAGGACACGCCCCAAAAAAGACTCATTGTGGACTATCGATTCATAAACAGTAAGACCAAACCCAAGGCCTTCCCCATGCCCAAGATAGATGATCTCCTGGCAACCGTAAGGAAGGGGAAGATCTTCACCAAATTGGATCTGCGTGGAGCGTATAACCTCATACGCATCCGGGAGGGCGATGAGTGGAAGACGGCCATGTTCACGCCTCTGGGCACGTACGAATACAGAGTGATGCCATTTGGTCTCCAAAATGGATCTCACGTCTTTCAAGCATTTATGCATCACGTGCTAGCGGGACTTCTCTACAAGAAATGCGTGTGTTTCCTCGACGACATCCTGATCTTTTCGGAAACGGAGGAGGCCCATGAGAAGGACGTAAAGGAAGTCCTGCAGAGACTACGGGAGAACAAGCTCTACGCCAAGTTAGAGAAGTGCCAGTTTGATGTGACGGACGTGGATTTCCTAGGCTACAAGCTGTCCGACAAGGGGCTGGCCATGGACAGCGCCAAGGTCCGCGCGGTGTTGGACTGGAAGAGCCCTCGCAATCGGAAGGAAGTCCAAAGATTCATCGGCTTCGCCAACTTCTACCGCAAATTCATCAGAGGTTTTGCAAAGGAGACGGCAGCGATCACGGACACTCTCAGTTCCAAGAAAAAGAGGTTCGTGTGGACGGAACAGGCGGAGCGCTCTTTTCAGAAGCTTAAAAGCCTTTTCGCCTCCGAGGAGCAGCTG
Source organism: Podarcis cretensis (assembly GCF_951804945.1). Taxonomy (NCBI): domain Eukaryota; kingdom Metazoa; phylum Chordata; class Lepidosauria; order Squamata; family Lacertidae; genus Podarcis; species Podarcis cretensis. The sequence goes on along the minus strand of NW_027647838.1, from coordinate 49,760 downwards.
CTGCACGTGAATCCAGGCAAGCCCATACGAGTAGAGACCGACGCGTCAGACAGAGCGGTTGGAGCCGTACTCCTGCAAGAAGATCCACATGGAAACTGGAGACCCGGTGCCTTTTACTCCAGAAAGCTCAGCAAAGCGGAGCAAAACTACACCATATGGGACAGGGAGCTGTTAGCCATTCACGCAGCGTTCAAAGCGTGGCGACATTTCCTCATTGGAGCCAAGCACACAGTGCAGGTCCGCACGGATCACAAGAATTTAGAGTATTGGCGCACGGCGAAACTCCAGAGCCAAAGACACATGCGCTGGGCAGAGTTCTTCGCGGATTTCGACTTCAGGATAGAGTACGTCCCAGGGGACTCCAACGTTATAGCCGATGCGCTCTCCAGGAAACCGCAATATCTTGAGGAAGCGGCGCCAATAGCAGCCAGGCACATTTTTGCACCGCAGGCGTGGGCGTGCGCTGCCATCGCTGTCGACCTGGACGCAGTGCGACGCGCGTTGCAGGTAGATCAGTTTGCACAATCCAAAATAGAGGAGCTGCGTAGGGGTTCGCTGAGAGACGATGAGTTCCAGTTACGCGACGGACTGTTAACTCACAAGGGTGCCCTCTACGTGCCGAGCGACGAGCTCCGAGCAAAGGTTCTGCAGCAGTTGCACGACGCTCCCAGTGCGGGCCATTTCGGCAGGGAGAAGACAATAGAACTGGTGGCCAGGGACTTTTGGTGGCCCCAGATGCGAGGAGAAGTAGCGGAGTACGTCGCCAGATGTGACACTTGTCAGAGGTCCAAGCCAGTACACCAGAAGCCGGCGGGCTTGCTGGAACCACTGGAAACACCACAGCAACCGTGGGAGAGGGTGGCGCTGGACTTCGTCACTGACCTGCCCAGTTCCAGAGGCAAGACGGCGGTACTGGTGGTGGTGGACTTGTTCACCAAGATGGCGCACTTCATTCCCTGCGCGAAGGTGGCGACGGCGGAACAGACCGCCAAGCTCTTCATCGACCACGTGTTCCGGGCGCATGGGCTGCCGCGGGCCATCCTGTCCGACAGGGGGCGCCAGTTTATTTCCAATTTTTGGCAGAAGCTCCTAGGTATCCTGCGCGTCAAGATCAACCTAGCGTCGGCAAGACATCCACAAACCAACGGCCAGGCCGAGAGGGTCAACGCGATCATGCAGCAGTACCTGAGATGTTATGCAAATCAGCGACCCACAGCTTGGGTGGACTACCTACCGATGGCGGAGTTTGCCTACAACAACACGAAGCATGCGTCGACGGGGGTGACGCCGTTCTTCGCGAACAATGGACGTCATCCCAGGACCTTCCCGGGGTTCGTAGCACCAAGAGAGGGGGAGCCGCAAGAGGCCGACCAGTTCGCTGCAGAACTACAAGAGGTGCACGAGGAGCTGCGGAGACATTTGGAGCTAGCCAAACAAGCATATAAGGTGCAGGCAGACAAAGGCAGAAGAGTGGGAGAGGACATCCAGGTGGGGGACTGGGTGTGGTTAGCGGCCCAGGCGATGCCAACCAAGTCGTTGGCCAAGAAGAAGCTAGGGCACAGGCAGCTAGGACCATACCAGGTGGAGGCTAAGATCAACCCCGTGGCTTTTCGACTGGCCCTCCCCGAAGGTTCCAGAGTCCACCCGGTTTTTCATAGGTCGGTGCTCACTCCCTACAAGGCCCCGCACAGGTTTCAGGAGTCTGAAACAGTACCGCAGCCACGCACAGAGTCACCTAGGAGGGAGGGATCGCCTAGGGTCGAACCACTCAACGAGGTCACAGAGATCCTGGACTCGAGATGGGGGGAAGAGGGAATAGAATACTTTCTAGTCAGAGAGGGTGCACCAGTCAGTGCCAGTGGGTGGGTGCCGGACTACGCTTTAGACGAACCTCTTTTAAAGGACGAGTTCCATGCCCTTTTCCCACATAGACCCATGCCAGCCGAGTACTTCGATGACTGGCTCTTTACCCCCACATGTTCAGGCAGCACTTTCCACGGCTTTTCTTCAGCCGAGGAAAGAACGCCGAACTCAAACTCGCCCAGGGGATCGTGTTCGGGGGTGGACACAGAGCCCTCTTATTGGTGGGATGAGCAACCAGAGGAAGCCTGGCGCAAGAAATGGCTGAAGGGGCCTTGGCCGGCAGCACCAGACGAAGTAGCAATGGAAGAGGGAACTGCGAACATTTTGGGTGAAGAACCCGAATTCGAACACACGTACACTGAGCTGCCAGCAGAGGTCATGGACGTAGCCGAACTGTATCCTGCATCTACCTCCGAGGAGCTGCAGTTCCCACAACCCGCACCCGATGGGGGGGAGGGGGGAAGGGGGGGCTTCGAGGGGGGGATGGATGTCAGGGGTTCAGGGAGAGAGGCGCAGAGGAGGGAGGAGACCGAGAGTGAGGGAGAAGGATTCCAGCCTGACGAGGAAGAGGACGACAATGACCCGAGATGGTCCATGAGTCCGTCCAGTGAATCGGAGGATTCCCAAAAGGGAGCCCCCCTGGTCAAGCCAAGGGGAGCCCAAGGGGGAAGCAGTCAGGAGCAGGGGAACGTAGGGGGAACCGCCAGTGGGAGTTGGAGATCGAGACCTGCTTCTCCACCGGAACGGAGTGAAGAGGGTGGAGTTACCAGTGTGTCGGGAGGAACAGAACAAGGAGCAGAGGGGGGAAGGAGATCGGGGGCAAGACGTCCTGCCGGAAGGGGCGGAAAGCAGTACCGGGAGCAGTGTGGCTGTTGAAAGGAAGGTCAGGAGCAACGTAACGCGCGCCAAGTTCAAATGTGGCGGCGCGCGGAAGTGGGGAGAGCTCTGGGGAGGAGCCTGGTGCTAAAGCACGAAGGAGGGGGCAGCAGGCAGGAGAAGACTCAGCCTCTGGGGAGTCCCGGAAAGAGGGAACACAGGGGGGCAGGAAGACCTGCGGAAAAGGAAGGAGAGGAAAAGGTGGAGCAGCACAAGCCCTCTTAAATTGGTGCAGGGGAGGGACGGACTCAGAGGGGACTTCTAACATCTAAGGGTAACAGATGTGGAGCCACGGAGTTTGGATGTAATGACGACAATGATCTTCAATAAAACCTTTTGTATATAACTTGGACTGGACTTTGGTCTCTTGTGAGCTGGGACCCAGGGTGGCTCTGACAGTTAGGGTTAGGGTTAGGGGTTAGGGTATAGGGGTTAGGGTTAGGGTTTAGGGTTAGGGTTAGGTTAGGGTTAGGGTTAGGGTTAGGGTTAGGGTTAGGGTTAGGTTAGGGTTAGGGTTAGGTTAGGGTTAGGGTTAGGGTTAGGGTTAGGGTTAGGGTTAGGGTTAGGGTTAGGGTAGGGTTAGGGTTAGGGTAGGGTTAGGGTTAGGGTTAGGGTTAGGGTTAGGGTTAGGGTTAGGGGTTAGGGTTAGGGTTAGGGTTAGGGTTAGGGTTAGGGTTAGGGTTAGGGTTAGGGTTAGGGTTAGGGTTAGGGTTAGGGTTAGGGTTAGGGGTTAGGGTTAGGGTTAGGGTTAGGGTTAGGGTTAGGGTTAGGGTTAGGGTTAGGGTTAGGGTTAGGGTTAGGGTTAGGGTTAGGGTTAGGGTTAGGGTTAGGGTTAGGGTTAGGTTAGGGTTAGGGTTAGGGTTAGGGTTAGGGTTAGGGTTAGGGTTAGGGTTAGGGTTAGGGTTAGGGTTAGGGTTAGGGTTAGGGTTAGGGTTAGGGTTAGGGTAGTGTCAGAGCCACCCTGGGTCCCAGCTCACAAGAGACCAAAGTCCAGTCCAAGTTATATACATAAGGTTTTATTGAAGAAGATCATTGTCGTGATTACATCCAAACTCCGTGGCTCCACATCTGTTACCCTTAGATGTTAGAAGTCCCCTCTGAGTCCGTCCCTCCCCTGCACCAATTTAAGAGGCTTGTGCTGCTCCACCTTTTCCTCTCCTTCCTTTTCCGCAGGGTCTTCCTGCCCCCCTGTGTTCCCTCTTTCCGGGACTCCCCAGAGGCTGAGTCTTCTCCTGCCTGCTGCCCCCTCCTTCGTGCTTTAGCACCAGGCTCCTCCCCAGAGCTCTCCCCACTTCCGCGCGCCTCCACATTTGAACTTGGCGCGCGTACGTTGCTCCTGACCTTCCTTTCAACAGCCACACTGCTCCCGGTACTGCTTTCCGCCCCTTCCGGCAGGACGTCTTGCCCCGATCTCCTTCCCCCCTCTGCTCCTTGTTCTGTTCCTCCCGACACACTGGTAACTCCACCCTCTTCACTCCGTTCCGGTGGAGAAGCAGGTCTCGATCTCCAACTCCCACTGGCGGTTCCCCCTACGTTCCCCTGCTCCTGACTGCTTCCCCCTTGGGCTCCCCTTGGCTTGACCAGGGGGGCTCCCTTTTGGGAATCCTCCGATTCACTGGACGGACTCATGGACCATCTCGGGTCATTGTCGTCCTCTTCCTCGTCAGGCTGGAATCCTTCTCCCTCACTCTCGGTCTCCTCCCTCCTCTGCGCCTCTCTCCCTGAACCCCTGACATCCATCCCCCCCTCGAAGCCCCCCCTTCCCCCCTCCCCCCCATCGGGTGCGGGTTGTGGGAACTGCAGCTCCTCGGAGGTAGATGCAGGATACAGTTCGGCTACGTCCATGACCTCTGCTGGCAGCTCGGTGTACGTGTGTTCGAATTCGGGTTCTTCACCCAAAATGTTCGCAGTTCCCTCTTCCATTGCTACTTCGTCTGGTGCTGCCGGCCAAGGCCCCTTCAGCCATTTCTTGCGCCAGGCTTCCTCCGGTTGCTCATCCCACCAATAAGAGGGCTCTGTGTCCACCCCCGAACACGATCCCCTGGGCGAGTTTGAGTTCGGCGTTCTTTCCTCGGCTGAAGAAAAGCCGTGGAAAGTGCTGCCTGAACATGTGGGGGTAAAGAGCCAGTCATCGAAGTACTCGGCTGGCATGGGTCTATGTGGGAAAAGGGCATGGAACTCGTCCTTTAAAAGAGGTTCGTCTAAAGCGTAGTCCGGCACCCACCCACTGGCACTGACTGGTGCACCCTCTCTGACTAGAAAGTATTCTATTCCCTCTTCCCCCCATCTCGAGTCCAGGATCTCTGTGACCTCGTTGAGTGGTTCGACCCTAGGCGATCCCTCCCTCCTAGGTGACTCTGTGCGTGGCTGCGGTATTGTTTCAGACTCCTGAAACCTGTGCGGGGCCTTGTAGGGAGTGAGCACCGACCTATGAAAAACCGGGTGGACTCTGGAACCTTCGGGGAGGGCCAGTCGAAAAGCCACGGGGTTGATCTTAGCCTCCACCTGGTATGGTCCTAGCTGCCTGTGCCCTAGCTTCTTCTTGGCCAACGACTTGGTTGGCATCGCCTGGGCCGCTAACCACACCCAGTCCCCCACCTGGATGTCCTCTCCCACTCTTCTGCCTTTGTCTGCCTGCACCTTATATGCTTGTTTGGCTAGCTCCAAATGTCTCCGCAGCTCCTCGTGCACCTCTTGTAGTTCTGCAGCGAACTGGTCGGCCTCTTGCGGCTCCCCCTCTCTTGGTGCTACGAACCCCGGGAAGGTCCTGGGATGACGTCCATTGTTCGCGAAGAACGGCGTCACCCCCGTCGACGCATGCTTCGTGTTGTTGTAGGCAAACTCCGCCATCGGTAGGTAGTCCACCCAAGCTGTGGGTCGCTGATTTGCATAACATCTCAGGTACTGCTGCATGATCGCGTTGACCCTCTCGGCCTGGCCGTTGGTTTGTGGATGTCTTGCCGACGCTAGGTTGATCTTGACGCGCAGGATACCTAGGAGCTTCTGCCAAAAATTGGAAATAAACTGGCGCCCCCTGTCGGACAGGATGGCCCGCGGCAGCCCATGCGCCCGGAACACGTGGTCGATGAAGAGCTTGGCGGTCTGTTCCGCCGTCGCCACCTTCGCGCAGGGAATGAAGTGCGCCATCTTGGTGAACAAGTCCACCACCACCAGTACCGCCGTCTTGCCTCTGGAACTGGGCAGGTCAGTGACGAAGTCCAGCGCCACCCTCTCCCACGGTTGCTGTGGTGTTTCCAGTGGTTCCAGCAAGCCCGCCGGCTTCTGGTGTACTGGCTTGGACCTCTGACAAGTGTCACATCTGGCGACGTACTCCGCTACTTCTCCTCGCATCTGGGGCCACCAAAAGTCCCTGGCCACCAGTTCTATTGTCTTCTCCCTGCCGAAATGGCCCGCACTGGGAGCGTCGTGCAACTGCTGCAGAACCTTTGCTCGGAGCTCGTCGCTCGGCACGTAGAGGGCACCCTTGTGAGTTAACAGTCCGTCGCGTAACTGGAACTCATCGTCTCTCAGCGAACCCCTACGCAGCTCCTCTATTTTGGATTGTGCAAACTGATCTACCTGCAACGCGCGTCGCACTGCGTCCAGGTCGACAGCGATGGCAGCGCACGCCCACGCCTGCGGTGCAAAAATGTGCCTGGCTGCTATTGGCGCCGCTTCCTCAAGATATTGCGGTTTCCTGGAGAGCGCATCGGCTATAACGTTGGAGTCCCCTGGGACGTACTCTATCCTGAAGTCGAAATCCGCGAAGAACTCTGCCCAGCGCATGTGTCTTTGGCTCTGGAGTTTCGCCGTGCGCCAATACTCTAAATTCTTGTGATCCGTGCGGACCTGCACTGTGTGCTTGGCTCCAATGAGGAAATGTCGCCACGCTTTGAACGCTGCGTGAATGGCTAACAGCTCCCTGTCCCATATGGTGTAGTTTTGCTCCGCTTTGCTGAGCTTTCTGGAGTAAAAGGCACCGGGTCTCCAGTTTCCATGTGGATCTTCTTGCAGGAGTACGGCTCCAACCGCTCTGTCTGACGCGTCGGTCTCTACTCGTATGGGCTTGCCTGGATTCACGTGCAGCAGCTGCTCCTCGGAGGCGAAAAGGCTTTTAAGCTTCTGAAAAGAGCGCTCCGCCTGTTCCGTCCACACGAACCTCTTTTTCTTGGAACTGAGAGTGTCCGTGATCGCTGCCGTCTCCTTTGCAAAACCTCTGATGAATTTGCGGTAGAAGTTGGCGAAGCCGATGAATCTTTGGACTTCCTTCCGATTGCGAGGGCTCTTCCAGTCCAACACCGCGCGGACCTTGGCGCTGTCCATGGCCAGCCCCTTGTCGGACAGCTTGTAGCCTAGGAAATCCACGTCCGTCACATCAAACTGGCACTTCTCTAACTTGGCGTAGAGCTTGTTCTCCTGTAGTCTCTGCAGGACTTCCTTTACGTCCTTCTCATGGGCCTCCTCCGTTTCCGAAAAGATCAGGATGTCGTCGAGGAAACACACGCATTTCTTGTAGAGAAGTCCCGCTAGCACGTGATGCATAAATGCTTGAAAGACGTGAGATCCATTTTGGAGACCAAATGGCATCACTCTGTATTCGTACGTGCCCAGAGGCGTGAACATGGCCGTCTTCCACTCATCGCCCTCCCGGATGCGTATGAGGTTATACGCTCCACGCAGATCCAATTTGGTGAAGATCTTCCCCTTCCTTACGGTTGCCAGGAGATCATCTATCTTGGGCATGGGGAAGGCCTTGGGTTTGGTCTTACTGTTTATGAATCGATAGTCCACAATGAGTCTTTTTTGGGGCGTGTCCTTTTTCTTTACAAAGAAAACAGGACTGCCCCCCACCGCTTTCGATTCTCGGATGAATCCGCGCTTCAAATTGTGCTCTATGAACTCCCTGAGTTCTTGCATCTCGTCCTCAGACATGGAATACAGCTTTGCAGTCGGCAACTGCGCCCCTGGCACCAGGTCGATGGCACAATCATAAGGCCTGTGGGGCGGCAACTGGTCAGCTTCCTTCTCGCAGAAAACCTCCAGGAACCCCTCGTACTTGCGGGGTACTGCCTGCACCATGCCAAGTTGCAACTGCTGCTCCGCTCCCTCCTCCTGGCTGGACTGGATGCAATGTTGAGCACAGTACGATGAGCAAAAGGTGATCTGCCGTTGGTACCACGCTACAGCAGGACTGTGTCTCTCCAGCCAACTCATGCCTAATACTATAGGCGTGTCTGAAAGGCGGGTGACATTGAAGCTGATGACTTCTCGATGATTTCCAATCCTCATCACCATGGGAGGCGTCTGTTGCACAACTTGTCCTCCTAGCAATTTCCTGCCATCCACCGTGACTACGTTCAGAGGTGTTGTCGCTGGCAGAAGCGCTATGCGATGCTGCTTGACAAAGTGCGTCCCCACAAAATCTGCGTTGCTCCCAGAATCAATCGTGATGGGGACTTCCAGGGTGGTTCCATTCGGCAACTGAAGTGTTGCAGTGAGCTGCACCGCTGGCTTGGGTGGTAAAGGGTCTGTGCGTTGCAAAAGCGCTGGGGACTGCTCTACAGATTCGCCTGGCTGAGCCCCAGCAGCTCTGCTTCCAGCCAGGCACTGTCGTTTCCCTGAGGTTGCTCTGCTTGCATCATTTCTGCTGCAACAGTTGCTAAAGCTGCAGTGTGTTTCTGCAGCCTCTGGGGACACTCTTTCGCCATGTGCTGTGCACTGTCGCAAATGTAACACTTCCTGGTCCCTCTAGGAGGCTGTGCCTTTACTGCACCGGAAGCTGGGGCTCTGGCTGTTGCTTGAGCCTTAGCACCACCAAGTTCCATGGGCTCCTCCCCCTGCCTTCCCAGTGGCGAAGGATGTGACTGACTGAACTCCCTGGGGATGAAAGAAGACGTCCTCGCTGGTGAACGCACCTGACGTTCTTCCTCAGTGTGCCAAGGACGTCCCTCGTGCCTTATCCCAATCGCCAAAGCCCTCTGCACAAGCTCCTCCAGGGTCTGGGGTCTGTCTCCCCTGGCAAGTTCATCCTTAATGGGACCGCTGAGCCCCTCCCAGAACAAATCCCTCACAGGTGCACAATCCTTCTCCCAGCTTAGCGCAGTCAGTAAAGCAAAAAATCTGGAATGGTACTGACGCACAGTGGCTTTGCCTTGCCGCAATCCAAAAATTTCCCTGCGTGCAAGATCCACATCTACAGTTGACTGGAAGCAGGCATCCATTGCTTTAATGAATTCATCTGCATCGCGGCGGGCAGGGCCATCTTCACGCCACAAATTGCGCAACCAGTCTCTGGCCGGCCCATGCAAGTGAGAAACAATAAACCCCACTTTCTCCTCCTCATCTTTAAAGTCATGACGAAGCAAGTGCAATGCATACAAAACGTCTGCTCTGAAACTGGGGTAGTGCTTCAGGTTCCCATCGAAGTGGGTGACTAGGCTGCCCCCCCTCCGTCCAAGTCCAATCCCTTCTGATCTGGACCCTGGGAACCCTTCCCTGCTTGCACGTTCCCACCTGGTTTGCAGGTCCTGGCAGCGCTTCTCCATTTCGTCATGCTTCTTCTGAGACGCAAGGACTGCAGCAGTGAGTTCGGAAACTGTAGTTCGTAGAGCTGTCAACTGCTCCTCCGCACTCATGGCTGTCACCGTTCGTGAGCTTTGCAAAAAAAAAAAAAATTTTGCGTTCTTTGGAGGGGACTTACTGTCAGAGCCACCCTGGGTCCCAGCTCACAAGAGACCAAAGTCCAGTCCAAGTTATATACATAAGGTTTTATTGAAGATCATTGTCGTGATTACATCCAAACTCCGTGGCTCCACATCTGTTACCCTTAGATGTTAGAAGTCCCCTCTGAGTCCGTCCCTCCCCTGCACCAATTTAAGAGGCTTGTGCTGCTCCACCTTTTCCTCTCCTTCCTTTTCCGCAGGGTCTTCCTGCCCCCCTGTGTTCCCTCTTTCCGGGACTCCCCAGAGGCTGAGTCTTCTCCTGCCTGCTGCCCCCTCCTTCGTGCTTTAGCACCAGGCTCCTCCCCAGAGCTCTCCCCACTTCCGCGCGCCTCCACATTTGAACTTGGCGCGCGTACGTTGCTCCTGACCTTCCTTTCAACAGCCACACTGCTCCCGGTACTGCTTTCCGCCCCTTCCGGCAGGACGTCTTGCCCCGATCTCCTTCCCCCCTCTGCTCCTTGTTCTGTTCCTCCCGACACACTGGTAACTCCACCCTCTTCACTCCGTTCCGGTGGAGAAGCAGGTCTCGATCTCCAACTCCCACTGGCGGTTCCCCCTACGTTCCCCTGCTCCTGACTGCTTCCCCCTTGGGCTCCCCTTGGCTTGACCAGGGGGGCTCCCTTTTGGGAATCCTCCGATTCACTGGAGGGACTCATGGACCATCTCGGGTCATTGTCGTCCTCTTCCTCGTCAGGCTGGAATCCTTCTCCCTCACTCTCGGTCTCCTCCCTCCTCTGCGCCTCTCTCCCTGAACCCCTGACAGTTAGGGTTAGGGTTAGGGTTAGGGTTAGGGTTAGGGTTAGGGTTAGGGTTAGGGTTAGGGTTAGGGTTAGGGTTAGGGTTAGGGTTAGGGTTAGGGTTAGGGTTAGGGTTAGGGTTAGGGTTAGGGTTAGGGTTAGGGTTAGGGTTAGGGTTAGGGTTAGGGTTAGGGTTAGGGTTAGGGTTAGGGTTAGGGTTAGGGTTAGGGTTAGGGTTAGGGTTAGGGTTAGGGTTAGGGTTAGGGTTAGGGTTAGGGTTAGGGTTAGGGTTAGGGTTAGGGTTAGGGTTAGGGTTAGGGTTAGGGTTAGGGTTAGGGTTAGGGTTAGGGTTAGGGTTAGGGTTAGGGTTAGGGTTAGGGTTAGGGTTAGGGTTAGGGTTAGGGTTAGGGTTAGGGTTAGGGTTAGGGTTAGGGTTAGGGTTAGGGTTAGGGTTAGGGTTAGGGTTAGGGTTAGGGTTAGGGTTAGGGTTAGGGTTAGGGTTAGGGTTAGGGTTAGGGTTAGGGTTAGGGTTAGGGTTAGGGTTAGGGTTAGGGTTAGGGTTAGGGTTAGGGTTAGGGTTAGGGTTAGGGTTAGGGTTAGGGTTAGGGTTAGGGTTAGGGTTAGGGTTAGGGTTAGGGTTAGGGTTAGGGTTAGGGTTAGGGTTAGGGTTAGGGTTAGGGTTAGGGTTAGGGTTAGGGTTAGGGTTAGGGTTAGGGTTAGGGTTAGGGTTAGGGTTAGGGTTAGGGTTAGGGTTAGGGTTAGGGTTAGGGTTAGGGTTAGGGTTAGGGTTAGGGTTAGGGTTAGGGTTAGGGTTAGGGTTAGGGTTAGGGTTAGGGTTAGGGTTAGGGTTAGGGTTAGGGTTAGGGTTAGGGTTAGGGTTAGGGTTAGGGTTAGGGTTAGGGTTAGGGTTAGGGTTAGGGTTAGGGTTAGGGTTAGGGTTAGGGTTAGGGTTAGGGTTAGGGTTAGGGTTAGGGTTAGGGTTAGGGTTAGGGTTAGGGTTAGGGTTAGGGTTAGGGTTAGGGTTAGGGTTAGGGTTAGGGTTAGGGTTAGGGTTAGGGTTAGGGTTAGGGTTAGGGTTAGGGTTAGGGTTAGGGTTAGGGTTAGGGTTAGGGTTAGGGTTAGGGTTAGGGTTAGGGTTAGGGTTAGGGTTAGGGTTAGGGTTAGGGTTAGGGTTAGGGTTAGGGTTAGGGTTAGGGTTAGGGTTAGGGTTAGGGTTAGGGTTAGGGTTAGGGTTAGGGTTAGGGTTAGGGTTAGGGTTAGGGTTAGGGTTAGGGTTAGGGTTAGGGTTAGGGTTAGGGTTAGGGTTAGGGTTAGGGTTAGGGTTAGGGTTAGGGTTAGGGTTAGGGTTAGGGTTAGGGTTAGGGTTAGGGTTAGGGTTAGGGTTAGGGTTAGGGTTAGGGTTAGGGTTAGGGTTAGGGTTAGGGTTAGGGTTAGGGTTAGGGTTAGGGTTAGGGTTAGGGTTAGGGTTAGGGTTAGGGTTAGGGTTAGGGTTAGGGTTAGGGTTAGGGTTAGGGTTAGGGTTAGGGTTAGGGTTAGGGTTAGGGTTAGGGTTAGGGTTAGGGTTAGGGTTAGGGTTAGGGTTAGGGTTAGGGTTAGGGTTAGGGTTAGGGTTAGGGTTAGGGTTAGGGTTAGGGTTAGGGTTAGGGTTAGGGTTAGGGTTAGGGTTAGGGTTAGGGTTAGGGTTAGGGTTAGGGTTAGGGTTAGGGTTAGGGTTAGGGTTAGGGTTAGGGTTAGGGTTAGGGTTAGGGTTAGGGTTAGGGTTAGGGTTAGGGTTAGGGTTAGGGTTAGGGTTAGGGTTAGGGTTAGGGTTAGGGTTAGGGTTAGGGTTAGGGTTAGGGTTAGGGTTAGGGTTAGGGTTAGGGTTAGGGTTAGGGTTAGGGTTAGGGTTAGGGTTAGGGTTAGGGTTAGGGTTAGGGTTAGGGTTAGGGTTAGGGTTAGGGTTAGGGTTAGGGTTAGGGTTAGGGTTAGGGTTAGGGTTAGGGTTAGGGTTAGGGTTAGGGTTAGGGTTAGGGTTAGGGTTAGGGTTAGGGTTAGGGTTAGGGTTAGGGTTAGGGTTAGGGTTAGGGTTAGGGTTAGGGTTAGGGTTAGGGTTAGGGTTAGGGTTAGGGTTAGGGTTAGGGTTAGGGTTAGGGTTAGGGTTAGGGTTAGGGTTAGGGTTAGGGTTAGGGTTAGGGTTAGGGTTAGGGTTAGGGTTAGGGTTAGGGTTAGGGTTAGGGTTAGGGTTAGGGTTAGGGTTAGGGTTAGGGTTAGGGTTAGGGTTAGGGTTAGGGTTAGGGTTAGGGTTAGGGTTAGGGTTAGGGTTAGGGTTAGGGTTAGGGTTAGGGTTAGGGTTAGGGTTAGGGTTAGGGTTAGGGTTAGGGTTAGGGTTAGGGTTAGGGTTAGGGTTAGGGTTAGGGTTAGGGTTAGGGTTAGGGTTAGGGTTAGGGTTAGGGTTAGGGTTAGGGTTAGGGTTAGGGTTAGGGTTAGGGTTAGGGTTAGGGTTAGGGTTAGGGTTAGGGTTAGGGTTAGGGTTAGGGTTAGGGTTAGGGTTAGGGTTAGGGTTAGGGTTAGGGTTAGGGTTAGGGTTAGGGTTAGGGTTAGGGTTAGGGTTAGGGTTAGGGTTAGGGTTAGGGTTAGGGTTAGGGTTAGGGTTAGGGTTAGGGTTAGGGTTAGGGTTAGGGTTAGGGTTAGGGTTAGGGTTAGGGTTAGGGTTAGGGTTAGGGTTAGGGTTAGGGTTAGGGTTAGGGTTAGGGTTAGGGTTAGGGTTAGGGTTAGGGTTAGGGTTAGGGTTAGGGTTAGGGTTAGGGTTAGGGTTAGGGTTAGGGTTAGGGTTAGGGTTAGGGTTAGGGTTAGGGTTAGGGTTAGGGTTAGGGTTAGGGTTAGGGTTAGGGTTAGGGTTAGGGTTAGGGTTAGGGTTAGGGTTAGGGTTAGGGTTAGGGTTAGGGTTAGGGTTAGGGTTAGGGTTAGGGTTAGGGTTAGGGTTAGGGTTAGGGTTAGGGTTAGGGTTAGGGTTAGGGTTAGGGTTAGGGTTAGGGTTAGGGTTAGGGTTAGGGTTAGGGTTAGGGTTAGGGTTAGGGTTAGGGTTAGGGTTAGGGTTAGGGTTAGGGTTAGGGTTAGGGTTAGGGTTAGGGTTAGGGTTAGGGTTAGGGTTAGGGTTAGGGTTAGGGTTAGGGTTAGGGTTAGGGTTAGGGTTAGGGTTAGGGTTAGGGTTAGGGTTAGGGTTAGGGTTAGGGTTAGGGTTAGGGTTAGGGTTAGGGTTAGGGTTAGGGTTAGGGTTAGGGTTAGGGTTAGGGTTAGGGTTAGGGTTAGGGTTAGGGTTAGGGTTAGGGTTAGGGTTAGGGTTAGGGTTAGGGTTAGGGTTAGGGTTAGGGTTAGGGTTAGGGTTAGGGTTAGGGTTAGGGTTAGGGTTAGGGTTAGGGTTAGGGTTAGGGTTAGGGTTAGGGTTAGGGTTAGGGTTAGGGTTAGGGTTAGGGTTAGGGTTAGGGTTAGGGTTAGGGTTAGGGTTAGGGTTAGGGTTAGGGTTAGGGTTAGGGTTAGGGTTAGGGTTAGGGTTAGGGTTAGGGTTAGGGTTAGGGTTAGGGTTAGGGTTAGGGTTAGGGTTAGGGTTAGGGTTAGGGTTAGGGTTAGGGTTAGGGTTAGGGTTAGGGTTAGGGTTAGGGTTAGGGTTAGGGTTAGGGTTAGGGTTAGGGTTAGGGTTAGGGTTAGGGTTAGGGTTAGGGTTAGGGTTAGTGTCAGAGCCACCCTGGGTCCCAGCTCACAAGAGACCGAAGTCCAGTCCAAGTTATATACAAAAGGTTTTATTGAAGATCGTTGTCGTCATTACATCCAAACTCCGTGGCTCCGCATCTGTTACCCTTAGATGTTAGAAGTCCCCTCTGAGTCCGTCCCTCCCCTGCACCAATTTAAGAGCCCTGTGCTGCTCCACCTTTTCCTCTCTTTCCTTTTCCGCAGGGTCTTCCTGCCCCCCTGTGTTCCCTCTTTCCGGGACTCCCCAGAGGCTGAGTCTTCTCCTGCCTGCTGCCCCCTCCTTCGTGCTTTAGCACCAGGCTCCTCCCCAGAGCTCTCCCCACTTCCGCGCGCCTCCACATTTGAACTTGGTGCGCGTACGTTGCTCCTGACCTTCCTTTCAACAGCCACACTGCTCCCGGTACTGCTTTCCGCCCCTTCCGGCAGGACGTCTTGCCCCGATCTCCTTCCCCCCTCTGCTCCCTGTTCTGTTCCTCCCGACACACTGGTAACTCCACCCTCTTCACTCCGTTCCGGTGGAGAAGCAGGTCTCGATCTCCAACTCCCACTGGCGGTTCCCCCTACGTTCCCCTGCTCCTGACTGCTTCCCCCTTGGGCTCCCCTTGGCTTGACCAGGGAGGCTCCCTTTTGGGAATCCTCCGATTCACTGGACGGACTCATGGACCATCTCGGGTCATTGTCGTCCTCTTCCTCGTCAGGCTGGAATCCTTCTCCCTCACTCTCGGTCTCCTCCCTCCTCTGCGCCTCTCTCCCTGAACCCCTGACAGTTAGGGTTAGGGTTAGGGTTAGGGTTAGGGTTAGGGTTAGGGTTAGGGTTAGGGTTAGGGTTAGGGTTAGGGTTAGGGTTAGGGTTAGGGTTAGGGTTAGGGTTAGGGTTAGGGTTAGGGTTAGGGTTAGGGTTAGGGTTAGGGTTAGGGTTAGGGTTAGGGTTAGGGTTAGGGTTAGGGTTAGTGTCAGAGCCACCCTGGGTCCCAGCTCACAAGAGACCAAAGTCCAGTCCAAGTTATGTACAAAAGGTTTTATTGAAGATCATTGTCGTCATTACATCCAAACTCCGTGGCTCCACATCTGTTACCCTTAGATGTTAGAAGTCCCCTCTGAGTCCGTCCCTCCCCTGCACCAATTTAAGAGGCTTGTGCTGCTCCACCTTTTCCTCTCCTTCCTTTTCCGCAGGGTCTTCCTGCCCCCCTGTGTTCCCTCTTTCCGGGACTCCCCAGAGGCTGAGTCTTCTCCTGCCTGCTGCCCCCTCCTTCGTGCTTTAGCACCAGGCTCCTCCCCAGAGCTCTCCCCACTTCCGCGCGCCTCCACATTTGAACTTGGCGCGCGTACGTTGCTCCTGACCTTCCTTTCAACAGCCACACTGCTCCCGGTACTGCTTCCCGCCCCTTCCGGCAGGACGTCTTGCCCCGATCTCCTTCCCCCCTCTGCTCCTTGTTCTGTTCCTCCCGACACACTGGTAACTCCACCCTCTTCACTCCGTTCCGGTGGAGAAGCAGGTCTCGATCTCCAACTCCCACTGGCGGTTCCCCCTACGTTTCCCTGCTCCTGACTGCTTCCCCCTTGGGCTCCCCTTGGCTTGACCAGGGGGGCTCCCTTTTGGGAATCCTCCGATTCACTGGACGGACTCATGGACCATCTCGGGTCATTGTCGTCCTCTTCCTCGTCAGGCTGGAATCCTTCTCCCTCACTCTCGGTCTCCTCCCTCCTCTGCGCCTCTCTCCCTGAACCCCTGACATCCATCCCCCCCTCGAAGCCCCCCCTTCCCCCCTCCCCCCCATCGGGTGCGGGTTGTGGGAACTGCAGCTCCTCGGAGGTAGATGCAGGATACAGTTCGGCTACGTCCATGACCTCTGCTGGCAGCTCGGTGTACGTGTGTTCGAATTCGGGTTCTTCACCCAAAATGTTCGCAGTTCCCTCTTCCATTGCTACTTCGTCTGGTGCTGCCGGCCAAGGCCCCTTCAGCCATTTCTTGCGCCAGGCTTCCTCTGGTTGCTCATCCCACCAATAAGAGGGCTCTGTGTCCACCCCCGAACACGATCCCCTGGGCGAGTTTGAGTTCGGCGTTCTTTCCTCGGCTGAAGAAAAGCCGTGGAAAGTGCTGCCTGAACATGTGGGGGTAAAGAGCCAGTCATCGAAGTACTCGGCTGGCATGGGTCTATGTGGGAAAAGGGCATGGAACTCGTCCTTTAAAAGAGGTTCGTCTAAAGCGTAGTCCGGCACCCACCCACTGGCACTGACTGGTGCACCCTCTCTGACTAGAAAGTATTCTATTCCCTCTTCCCCCCATCTCGAGTCCAGGATCTCTGTGACCTCGTTGAGTGGTTCGACCCTAGGCGATCCCTCCCTCCTAGGTGACTCTGTGCGTGGCTGCGGTACTGTTTCAGACTCCTGAAACCTGTGCGGGGCCTTGTAGGGAGTGAGCACCGACCTATGAAAAACCGGGTGGACTCTGGAACCTTCGGGGAGGGCCAGTCGAAAAGCCACGGGGTTGATCTTAGCCTCCACCTGGTATGGTCCTAGCTGCCTGTGCCCTAGCTTCTTCTTGGCCAACGACTTGGTTGGCATCGCCTGGGCCGCTAACCACACCCAGTCCCCCACCTGGATGTCCTCTCCCACTCTTCTGCCTTTGTCTGCCTGCACCTTATATGCTTGTTTGGCTAGCTCCAAATGTCTCCGCAGCTCCTCGTGCACCTCTTGTAGTTCTGCAGCGAACTGGTCGGCCTCTTGCGGCTCCCCCTCTCTTGGTGCTACGAACCCCGGGAAGGTCCTGGGATGACGTCCATTGTTCGCGAAGAACGGCGTCACCCCCGTCGACGCATGCTTCGTGTTGTTGTAGGCAAACTCCGCCATCGGTAGGTAGTCCACCCAAGCTGTGGGTCGCTGATTTGCATAACATCTCAGGTACTGCTGCATGATCGCGTTGACCCTCTCGGCCTGGCCGTTGGTTTGTGGATGTCTTGCCGACGCTAGGTTGATCTTGACGCGCAGGATACCTAGGAGCTTCTGCCAAAAATTGGAAATAAACTGGCGCCCCCTGTCGGACAGGATGGCCCGCGGCAGCCCATGCGCCCGGAACACGTGGTCGATGAAGAGCTTGGCGGTCTGTTCCGCCGTCGCCACCTTCGCGCAGGGAATGAAGTGCGCCATCTTGGTGAACAAGTCCACCACCACCAGTACCGCCGTCTTGCCTCTGGAACTGGGCAGGTCAGTGACGAAGTCCAGCGCCACCCTCTCCCACGGTTGCTGTGGTGTTTCCAGTGGTTCCAGCAAGCCCGCCGGCTTCTGGTGTACTGGCTTGGACCTCTGACAAGTGTCACATCTGGCGACGTACTCCGCTACTTCTCCTCGCATCTGGGGCCACCAAAAGTCCCTGGCCACCAGTTCTATTGTCTTCTCCCTGCCGAAATGGCCCGCACTGGGAGCGTCGTGCAACTGCTGCAGAACCTTTGCTCGGAGCTCGTCGCTCGGCACGTAGAGGGCACCCTTGTGAGTTAACAGTCCGTCGCGTAACTGGAACTCATCGTCTCTCAGCGAACCCCTACGCAGCTCCTCTATTTTGGATTGTGCAAACTGATCTACCTGCAACGCGCGTCGCACTGCGTCCAGGTCGACAGCGATGGCAGCGCACGCCCACGCCTGCGGTGCAAAAATGTGCCTGGCTGCTATTGGCGCCGCTTCCTCAAGATATTGCGGTTTCCTGGAGAGCGCATCGGCTATAACGTTGGAGTCCCCTGGGACGTACTCTATCCTGAAGTCGAAATCCGCGAAGAACTCTGCCCAGCGCATGTGTCTTTGGCTCTGGAGTTTCGCCGTGCGCCAATACTCTAAATTCTTGTGATCCGTGCGGACCTGCACTGTGTGCTTGGCTCCAATGAGGAAATGTCGCCACGCTTTGAACGCTGCGTGAATGGCTAACAGCTCCCTGTCCCATATGGTGTAGTTTTGCTCCGCTTTGCTGAGCTTTCTGGAGTAAAAGGCACCGGGTCTCCAGTTTCCATGTGGATCTTCTTGCAGGAGTACGGCTCCAACCGCTCTGTCTGACGCGTCGGTCTCTACTCGTATGGGCTTGCCTGGATTCACGTGCAGCAGCTGCTCCTCGGAGGCGAAAAGGCTTTTAAGCTTCTGAAAAGAGCGCTCCGCCTGTTCCGTCCACACGAACCTCTTTTTCTTGGAACTGAGAGTGTCCGTGATCGCTGCCGTCTCCTTTGCAAAACCTCTGATGAATTTGCGGTAGAAGTTGGCGAAGCCGATGAATCTTTGGACTTCCTTCCGATTGCGAGGGCTCTTCCAGTCCAACACCGCGCGGACCTTGGCGCTGTCCATGGCCAGCCCCTTGTCGGACAGCTTGTAGCCTAGGAAATCCACGTCCGTCACATCAAACTGGCACTTCTCTAACTTGGCGTAGAGCTTGTTCTCCCGTAGTCTCTGCAGGACTTCCTTTACGTCCTTCTCATGGGCCTCCTCCGTTTCCGAAAAGATCAGGATGTCGTCGAGGAAACACACGCATTTCTTGTATAGAAGTCCCGCCAGCACGTGATGCATAAATGCTTGAAAGACGTGAGATCCATTTTGGAGACCAAATGGCATCACTCTGTATTCGTACGTGCCCAGAGGCGTGAACATGGCCGTCTTCCACTCATCGCCCTCCCGGATGCGTATGAGGTTATACGCTCCACGCAGATCCAATTTGGTGAAGATCTTCCCCTTCCTTACGGTTGCCAGGAGATCATCTATCTTGGGCATGGGGAAGGCCTTGGGTTTGGTCTTACTGTTTATGAATCGATAGTCCACAATGAGTCTTTTTTGGGGCGTGTCCTTTTTCTTTACAAAGAAAACAGGACTGCCCCCCACCGCTTTCGATTCTCGGATGAATCCGCGCTTCAAATTGTGCTCTATGAACTCCCTGAGTTCTTGCATCTCGTCCTCAGACATGGAATACAGCTTTGCAGTCGGCAACTGCGCCCCTGGCACCAGGTCGATGGCACAATCATAAGGCCTGTGGGGCGGCAACTGGTCAGCTTCCTTCTCGCAGAAAACCTCCAGGAACCCCTCGTACTTGCGGGGTACTGCCTGCACCATGCCAAGTTGCAACTGCTGCTCAGCTCCCTCCTCCTGGCTGGACTGGATGCAATGTTGAGCACAGTACGATGAGCAAAAGGTGATCTGCCGTTGGTACCACGCTACAGCAGGACTGTGTCTCTCCAGCCAACTCATGCCTAATACTATAGGCGTGTCTGAAAGGCGGGTGACATTGAAGCTGATGACTTCTCGATGATTTCCAATCCTCATCACCATGGGAGGCGTCTGTTGCACAACTTGTCCTCCTAGCAATTTCCTGCCATCCACCGTGACTACGTTCAGAGGTGTTGTCGCTGGCAGAAGCGCTATGCGATGCTGCTTGACAAAGTGCGTCCCCACAAAATCTGCGTTGCTCCCAGAATCAATCGTGATGGGGACTTCCAGGGTGGTTCCATTCGGCAACTGAAGTGTTGCAGTGAGCTGCACCGCTGGCTTGGGTGGTAAAGGGTCTGTGCGTTGCAAAAGCGCTGGGGACTGCTCTACAGATTCGCCTGGCTGAGCCCCAGCAGCTCTGCTTCCAGCCAGGCACTGTCGTTTCCCTGAGGTTGCTCTGCTTGCATCATTTCTGCTGCAACAGTTGCTAAAGCTGCAGTGTGTTTCTGCAGCCTCTGGGGACACTCTTTCGCCATGTGCTGTGCACTGTCGCAAATGTAACACTTCCTGGTCCCTCTAGGAGGCTGTGCCTTTACTGCACCGGAAGCTGGGGCTCTGGCTGTTGCTTGAGCCTTAGCACCACCAAGTTCCATGGGCTCCTCCCCCTGCCTTCCCAGCGGCGAAGGATGTGACTGACTGAACTCCCTGGGGATGAAAGAAGACGTCCTCGTTGGTGGACGCACCTGACGTTCTTCCTCAGTGTGCCAAGGACGTCCCTCGTGCCTTATCCCAATCGCCAAAGCCCTCTGCACAAGCTCCTCCAGGGTCTGGGGTCTGTCTCCCCTGGCAAGTTCATCCTTAATGGGACCGCTGAGCCCCTCCCAGAACAAATCCCTCACAGGTGCACAATCCTTCTCCCAGCTTAGCGCAGTCAGTAAAGCAAAAAATCTGGAATGGTACTGACGCACAGTGGCTTTGCCTTGCCGCAATCCAAAAATTTCCCTGCGTGCAAGATCCACATCTACAGTTGACTGGAAGCAGGCATCCATTGCTTTAATGAATTCATCTGCATCGCGGCGGGCAGGGCCATCTTCACGCCACAAATTGCGCAACCAGTCTCTGGCCGGCCCATGCAAGTGAGAAACAATAAACCCCACTTTCTCCTCCTCATCTTTAAAGTCATGACGAAGCAAGTGCAATGCATACAAAACGTCTGCTCTGAAACTGGGGTAGTGCTTCAGGTTCCCATCGAAGTGGGTGACTAGGCTGCCCCCCCTCCGTCCAAGTCCAATCCCTTCTGATCTGGACCCTGGGAACCCTTCCCTGCTTGCACGTTCCCACCTGGTTTGCAGGTCCTGGCAGCGCTTCTCCATTTCGTCATGCTTCTTCTGAGACGCAAGGACTGCAGCAGTGAGTTCGGAAACTGTAGTTCGCAGAGCTGTCAACTGCTCCTCCGCACTCATGGCTGTCACCGTTCGTGAGCTTTGCAAAAAAAAATTTTTGCGTTCTTTGGAGGGGACTTACTGTCAGAGCCACCCTGGGTCCCAGCTCACAAGAGACCAAAGTCCAGTCCAAGTTATGTACAAAAGGTTTTATTGAAGATCATTGTCGTCATTACATCCAAACTCCGTGGCTCCACATCTGTTACCCTTAGATGTTAGAAGTCCCCTCTGAGTCCGTCCCTCCCCTGCACCAATTTAAGAGGCTTGTGCTGCTCCACCTTTTCCTCTCCTTCCTTTTCCGCAGGGTCTTCCTGCCCCCCTGTGTTCCCTCTTTCCGGGACTCCCCAGAGGCTGAGTCTTCTCCTGCCTGCTGCCCCCTCCTTCGTGCTTTAGCACCAGGCTCCTCCCCAGAGCTCTCCCCACTTCCGCGCGCCTCCACATTTGAACTTGGCGCGCGTACGTTGCTCCTGACCTTCCTTTCAACAGCCACACTGCTCCCGGTACTGCTTCCCGCCCCTTCCGGCAGGACGTCTTGCCCCGATCTCCTTCCCCCCTCTGCTCCTTGTTCTGTTCCTCCCGACACACTGGTAACTCCACCCTCTTCACTCCGTTCCGGTGGAGAAGCAGGTCTCGATCTCCAACTCCCACTGGCGGTTCCCCCTACGTTTCCCTGCTCCTGACTGCTTCCCCCTTGGGCTCCCCTTGGCTTGACCAGGGGGGCTCCCTTTTGGGAATCCTCCGATTCACTGGACGGACTCATGGACCATCTCGGGTCATTGTCGTCCTCTTCCTCGTCAGGCTGGAATCCTTCTCCCTCACTCTCGGTCTCCTCCCTCCTCTGCGCCTCTCTCCCTGAACCCCTGACAGTTAGGGTTAGGGTTAGGGTTAGGGTTAGGGTTAGGGTTAGGGTTAGGGTTAGGGTTAGGGTTAGGGTTAGGGTTAGGGTTAGGGTTAGGGTTAGGGTTAGGGTTAGGGTTAGGGTTAGGGTTAGGGTTAGGGTTAGGGTTAGGGTTAGGGTTAGGGTTAGGGTTAGGGTTAGGGTTAGGGTTAGGGTTAGGGTTAGGGTTAGGGTTAGGGTTAGGGTTAGGGTTAGGGTTAGGGTTAGGGTTAGGGTTAGGGTTAGGGTTAGGGTTAGGGTTAGGGTTAGGGTTAGGGTTAGGGTTAGGGTTAGGGTTAGGGTTAGGGTTAGGGTTAGGGTTAGGGTTAGGGTTAGGGTTAGGGTTAGGGTTAGGGTTAGGGTTAGGGTTAGGGTTAGGGTTAGGGTTAGGGTTAGGGTTAGGGTTAGGGTTAGGGTTAGGGTTAGGGTTAGGGTTAGGGTTAGGGTTAGGGTTAGGGTTAGGGTTAGGGTTAGGGTTAGGGTTAGGGTTAGGGTTAGGGTTAGGGTTAGGGTTAGGGTTAGGGTTAGGGTTAGGGTTAGGGTTAGGGTTAGGGTTAGGGTTAGGGTTAGGGTTAGGGTTAGGGTTAGGGTTAGGGTTAGGGTTAGGGTTAGGGTTAGGGTTAGGGTTAGGGTTAGGGTTAGGGTTAGGGTTAGGGTTAGGGTTAGGGTTAGGGTTAGGGTTAGGGTTAGGGTTAGGGTTAGGGTTAGGGTTAGGGTTAGGGTTAGGGTTAGGGTTAGGGTTAGGGTTAGGGTTAGGGTTAGGGTTAGGGTTAGGGTTAGGGTTAGGGTTAGGGTTAGGGTTAGGGTTAGGGTTAGGGTTAGGGTTAGGGTTAGGGTTAGGGTTAGGGTTAGGGTTAGGGTTAGGGTTAGGGTTAGGGTTAGGGTTAGTGTCAGGGGTTCAGGGAGAGAGGCGCAGAGGAGGGAGGAGACCGAGAGTGAGGGAGAAGGATTCCAGCCTGACGAGGAAGAGGACGACAATGACCCGAGATGGTCCATGAGTCCGTCCAGTGAATCGGAGGATTCCCAAAAGGGAGCCCCCCTGGTCAAGCCAAGGGGAGCCCAAGGGGGAAGCAGTCAGGAGCAGGGGAACGTAGGGGGAACCGCCAGTGGGAGTTGGAGATCGAGACCGGCTTCTCCACCGGAACGGAGTGAAGAGGGTGGAGTTACCAGTGTGTCGGGAGGAACAGAACAAGGAGCAGAGGGGGGAAGGAGATCAGGGCAAGACGTCCTGCCGGAAGAGGCGGAAAGCAATACCGGGAGCAGTGTGGCTGTTGAAAGGAAGGTCAGGAGCAACGTACGCGCGCCAAGTTCAAATGTGGAGGCGCGCGGAAGTGGGGAGAGCTCTGGGGAGGAGCCTGGTGCTAAAGCACGAAGGAGGGGGCAGCAGGCAGGAGAAGACTCAGCCTCTGGGGAGTCCCGGAAAGAGGGAACACAGGGGGGCAGGAAGACCCTGCGGAAAAGGAAGGAGAGGAAAAGGTGGAGCAGCACAAGCCTCTTAAATTGGTGCAGGGGAGGGACGGATTCAGAGGGGACTTCTAACATCTAAGGGTAACAGATGCGGAGCCACGGACTTTGGATGTAATGACGACAATGATCTTCAATAAAACCTTTTGTATATAACTTGGACTGGACTTTGGTCTCTTGTGAGCTGGGACCCAGGGTGGCTCTGACAGTAAGTCCCCTCCAAAGAACGCAAAAATTTTTTTTTGCAAAGCTCACGAACGGTGACAGCCATGAGTGCGGAGGAGCAGTTGACAGCTCTGCGAACTACAGTTTCCGAACTCACTGCTGCAGTCCTTGCGTCTCAGAAGAAGCATGACGAAATGGAGAAGCGCTGCCAGGACCTGCAAACCAGGTGGGAACGTGCAAGCAGGGAAGGGTTCCCAGGGTCCAGATCAGAAGGGATTGGACTTGGACGGAGGGGGGGCAGACTAGTCACCCACTTCGATGGGAACCTGAAGCACTACCCCAGTTTCAGAGCAGACGTTTTGTATGCATTGCACTTGCTTCGTCATGACTTTAAAGATGAGGAGGAGAAAGTGGGGTTTATTGTTTCTCACTTGCATGGGCCGGCCAGAGACTGGTTGCGCAATTTGTGGCGTGAAGATGGCCCTGCCCGCCGCGATGCAGATGAATTCATTAAAGCAATGGATGCCTGCTTCCAGTCAACTGTAGATGTGGATCTTGCACGCAGGGAAATTTTTGGATTGCGGCAAGGCAAAGCCACTGTGCGTCAGTACCATTCCAGATTTTTTGCTTTACTGACTGCGCTAAGCTGGGAGAAGGATGGTGCACCTGTGAGGGATTTGTTCTGGGAGGGGCTCAGCGGTCCCATTAAGGATGAACTTGCCAGGGGAGACAGACCCCAGACCCTGGAGGAGCTTGTGCAGAGGGCTTTGGCGATTGGGATAAGGCACGAGGGACGTCCTTGGCACACTGAGGAAGAACGTCAGGTGCGTCCACCAGCGAGGACGTCTTCTTTCATCCCCAGGGAGTTCAGTCAGTCACATCCTTCGCCACTGGGAAGGCAGGGGGAGGAGCCCATGGAACTTGGTGGTGCTAAGGCTCAAGCAACAGCCAGAGCCCCAGCTTCCGGTGCAGTAAAGGCACAGCCTCCTAGAGGGACCAGGAAGTGTTACATTTGCGACAGTGCACAGCACATGGCGAAAGAGTGTCCCCAGAGGCTGCAGAAACACACTGCAGCTTTAGCAACTGTTGCAGCAGAAATGATGCAAGCAGAGCAACCTCAGGGAAACGACAGTGCCTGGCTGGAAGCAGAGCTGCTGGGGCTCAGCCAGGCGAATCTGTAGAGCAGTCCCCAGCGCTTTTGCAACGCACAGACCCTTTACCACCCAAGCCAGCGGTGCAGCTCACTGCAACACTTCAGTTGCCGAATGGAACCACCCTGGAAGTCCCCATCACGATTGATTCTGGGAGCAACGCAGATTTTGTGGGGACGCACTTTGTCAAGCAGCATCGCATAGCGCTTCTGCCAGCGACAACACCTCTGAACGTAGTCACGGTGGATGGCAGGAAATTGCTAGGAGGACAAGTTGTGCAACAGACGCCTCCCATGGTGATGAGGATTGGAAATCATCGAGAAGTCATCAGCTTCAATGTCACCCGCCTTTCAGACACGCCTATAGTATTAGGCATGAGTTGGCTGGAGAGACACAGTCCTGCTGTAGCGTGGTACCAACGGCAGATCACCTTTTGCTCATCGTACTGTGCTCAACATTGCATCCAGTCCAGCCAGGAGGAGGGAGCTGAGCAGCAGTTGCAACTTGGCATGGTGCAGGCAGTACCCCGCAAGTACGAGGGGTTCCTGGAGGTTTTCTGCGAGAAGGAAGCTGACCAGTTGCCGCCCCACAGGCCTTATGATTGTGCCATCGACCTGGTGCCAGGGGCGCAGTTGCCGACTGCAAAGCTGTATTCCATGTCTGAGGACGAGATGCAAGAACTCAGGGAGTTCATAGAGCACAATTTGAAGCGCGGATTCATCCGAGAATCGAAAGCGGTGGGGGGCAGTCCTGTTTTCTTTGTAAAGAAGAAGGACACGCCCCAAAAAAGACTCATTGTGGACTATCGATTCATAAACAGTAAGACCAAACCCAAGGCCTTCCCCATGCCCAAGATAGATGATCTCCTGGCAACCGTAAGGAAGGGGAAGATCTTCACCAAATTGGATCTGCGTGGAGCGTATAACCTCATACGCATCCGGGAGGGCGATGAGTGGAAGACGGCCATGTTCACGCCTCTGGGCACGTACGAATACAGAGTGATGCCATTTGGTCTCCAAAATGGATCTCACGTCTTTCAAGCATTTATGCATCACGTGCTAGCGGGACTTCTCTACAAGAAATGCGTGTGTTTCCTCGACGACATCCTGATCTTTTCGGAAACGGAGGAGGCCCATGAGAAGGACGTAAAGGAAGTCCTGCAGAGACTACGGGAGAACAAGCTCTACGCCAAGTTAGAGAAGTGCCAGTTTGATGTGACGGACGTGGATTTCCTAGGCTACAAGCTGTCCGACAAGGGGCTGGCCATGGACAGCGCCAAGGTCCGCGCGGTGTTGGACTGGAAGAGCCCTCGCAATCGGAAGGAAGTCCAAAGATTCATCGGCTTCGCCAACTTCTACCGCAAATTCATCAGAGGTTTTGCAAAGGAGACGGCAGCGATCACGGACACTCTCAGTTCCAAGAAAAAGAGGTTCGTGTGGACGGAACAGGCGGAGCGCTCTTTTCAGAAGCTTAAAAGCCTTTTCGCCTCCGAGGAGCAGCTGCTGCACGTGAATCCAGGCAAGCCCATACGAGTAGAGACCGACGCGTCAGACAGAGCGGTTGGAGCCGTACTCCTGCAAGAAGATCCACATGGAAACTGGAGACCCGGTGCCTTTTACTCCAGAAAGCTCAGCAAAGCGGAGCAAAACTACACCATATGGGACAGGGAGCTGTTAGCCATTCACGCAGCGTTCAAAGCGTGGCGACATTTCCTCATTGGAGCCAAGCACACAGTGCAGGTCCGCACGGATCACAAGAATTTAGAGTATTGGCGCACGGCGAAACTCCAGAGCCAAAGACACATGCGCTGGGCAGAGTTCTTCGCGGATTTCGACTTCAGGATAGAGTACGTCCCAGGGGACTCCAACGTTATAGCCGATGCGCTCTCCAGGATGAGCAACCAGAGGAAGCCTGGCGCAAGAAATGGCTGAAGGGGCCTTGGTCGGCAGCACCAGACGAAGTAGCAATGGAAGAGGGAACTGCGAACATTTTGGGTGAAGAACCCGAATTCGAACACACGTACACCGAGCTGCCAGCAGAGGTCATGGACGTAGCCGAACTGTATCCTGCATCTACCTCCGAGGAGCTGCAGTTCCCACAACCCGCACCCGATGGGGAGGAGGGGGGAAGGGGGGGCTTCGAGGGGGGGATGGATGTCAGGGGTTCAGGGAGAGAGGCGCAGAGGAGGGAGGAGACCGAGAGTGAGGGAGAAGGATTCCAGCCTGACGAGGAAGAGGACGACAATGACCCGAGATGGTCCATGAGTCCGTCCAGTGAATCGGAGGATTCCCAAAAGGGAGCCCCCCTGGTCAAGCCAAGGGGAGCCCAAGGGGGAAGCAGTCAGGAGCAGGGGAACGTAGGGGGAACCGCCAGTGGGAGTTGGAGATCGAGACCGGCTTCTCCACCGGAACGGAGTGAAGAGGGTGGAGTTACCAGTGTGTCGGGAGGAACAGAACAAGGAGCAGAGGGGGGAAGGAGATCAGGGCAAGACGTCCTGCCGGAAGAGGCGGAAAGCAATACCGGGAGCAGTGTGGCTGTTGAAAGGAAGGTCAGGAGCAACGTACGCGCGCCAAGTTCAAATGTGGAGGCGCGCGGAAGTGGGGAGAGCTCTGGGGAGGAGCCTGGTGCTAAAGCACGAAGGAGGGGGCAGCAGGCAGGAGAAGACTCAGCCTCTGGGGAGTCCCGGAAAGAGGGAACACAGGGGGGCAGGAAGACCCTGCGGAAAAGGAAGGAGAGGAAAAGGTGGAGCAGCACAAGCCTCTTAAATTGGTGCAGGGGAGGGACGGATTCAGAGGGGACTTCTAACATCTAAGGGTAACAGATGCGGAGCCACGGACTTTGGATGTAATGACGACAATGATCTTCAATAAAACCTTTTGTATATAACTTGGACTGGACTTTGGTCTCTTGTGAGCTGGGACCCAGGGTGGCTCTGACAGTTAGGGTTAGGGTTAGGGTTAGGGTTAGGGTTAGGGTTAGGGTTAGGGTTAGGGTTAGGGTTAGGGTTAGGGTTAGGGTTAGGGTTAGGGTTAGGGTTAGGGTTAGGGTTAGGGTTAGGGTTAGGGTTAGGGTTAGGGTTAGGGTTAGGGTTAGGGTTAGGGTTAGGGTTAGGGTTAGGGTTAGGGTTAGGGTTAGGGTTAGGGTTAGGGTTAGGGTTAGGGTTAGGGTTAGGGTTAGGGTTAGGGTTAGGGTTAGGGTTAGGGTTAGGGTTAGGGTTAGGGTTAGGGTTAGGGTTAGGGTTAGGGTTAGGGTTAGGGTTAGGGTTAGGGTTAGGGTTAGGGTTAGGGTTAGGGTTAGGGTTAGGGTTAGGGTTAGGGTTAGGGTTAGGGTTAGGGTTAGGGTTAGGGTTAGGGTTAGGGTTAGGGTTAGGGTTAGGGTTAGGGTTAGGGTTAGGGTTAGTGTCAGGGGTTCAGGGAGAGAGGCGCAGAGGAGGGAGGAGACCGAGAGTGAGGGAGAAGGATTCCAGCCTGACGAGGAAGAGGACGACAATGACCCGAGATGGTCCATGAGTCCGTCCAGTGAATCGGAGGATTCCCAAGAGGGAGCCCCCCTGGTCAAGCCAAGGGGAGCCCAAGGGGGAAGCAGTCAGGAGCAGGGGAACGTAGGGGGAACCGCCAGTGGGAGTTGGAGATCGAGACCTGCTTCTCCACCGGAACGGAGTGAAGAGGGTGGAGTTACCAGTGTGTCGGGAGGAACAGAACAAGGAGCAGAGGGGGGAAGGAGATCGGGGCAAGACGTCCTGCCGGAAGGGGCGGAAAGCAGTACCGGGAGCAGTGTGGCTGTTGAAAGGAAGGTCAGGAGCAACGTACGCGCGCCAAGTTCAAATGTGGAGGCGCGCGGAAGTGGGGAGAGCTCTGGGGAGGAGCCTGGTGCTAAAGCACGAAGGAGGGGGCAGCAGGCAGGAGAAGACTCAGCCTCTGGGGAGTCCCGGAAAGAGGGAACACAGGGGGGCAGGAAGACCCTGCGGAAAAGGAAGGAGAGGAAAAGGTGGAGCAGCACAAGCCTCTTAAACTGGTGCAGGGGAGGGACGGACTCAGAGGGGACTTCTAACATCTAAGGGTAACAGATGTGGAGCCACGGAGTTTGGATGTAATGACGAGAATGATCTTCAATAAAACCTTTTGTATATAACTTGGACTGGACTTTGGTCTCTTGTGAGCTGGGACCCAGGGTGGCTCTGACAGTAAGTCCCCTCCAAAGAACGCAAAAATTTTTTTTTGCAAAGCTCACGAACGGTGACAGCCATGAGTGCGGAGGAGCAGTTGACAGCTCTGCGAACTACAGTTTCCGAACTCACTGCTGCAGTCCTTGCGTCTCAGAAGAAGCATGACGAAATGGAGAAGCGCTGCCAGGACCTGCAAACCAGGTGGGAACGTGCAAGCAGGGAAGGGCTCCCAGGGTCCAGAGAAGGGATTGGACTTGGACGGAGGGGGGGCAGCCTAGTCACCCACTTCGATGGGAACCTGAAGCACTACCCCAGTTTCAGAGCAGACGTTTTGTATGCATTGCACTTGCTTCGTCATGACTTTAAAGATGAGGAGGAGAAAGTGGGGTTTATTGTTTCTCACTTGCATGGGCCGGCCAGAGACTGGTTGCGCAATTTGTGGCGTGAAGATGGCCCTGCCCGCCGCGATGCAGATGAATTCATTAAAGCAATGGATGCCTGCTTCCAGTCAACTGTAGATGTGGATCTTGCACGCAGGGAAATTTTTGGATTGCGGCAAGGCAAAGCCACTGTGCGTCAGTACCATTCCAGATTTTTTGCTTTACTGACTGCGCTAAGCTGGGAGAAGGATTGTGCACCTGTGAGGGATTTGTTCTGGGAGGGGCTCAGCGGTCCCATTAAGGATGAACTTGCCAGGGGAGACAGACCCCAGACCCTGGAGGAGCTTGTGCAGAGGGCTTTGGCGATTGGGATAAGGCACGAGGGACGTCCTTGGCACACTGAGGAAGAACGTCAGGTGCGTCCACCAGCGAGGACGTCTTCTTTCATCCCCAGGGAGTTCAGTCAGTCACATCCTTCGCCACTGGGAAGGCAGGGGGAGGAGCCCATGGAACTTGGTGGTGCTAAGGCTCAAGCAACAGCCAGAGCCCCAGCTTCCGGTGCAGTAAAGGCACAGCCTCCTAGAGGGACCAGGAAGTGTTACATTTGCGACAGTGCACAGCACATGGCGAAAGAGTGTCCCCAGAGGCTGCAGAAACACACTGCAGCTTTAGCAACTGTTGCAGCAGAAATGATGCAAGCAGAGCAACCTCAGGGAAACGACAGTGCCTGGCTGGAAGCAGAGCTGCTGGGGCTCAGCCAGGCGAATCTGTAGAGCAGTCCCCAGCGCTTTTGCAACGCACAGACCCTTTACCACCCAAGCCAGCGGTGCAGCTCACTGCAACACTTCAGTTGCCGAATGGAACCACCCTGGAAGTCCCCATCACGATTGATTCTGGGAGCAACGCAGATTTTGTGGGGACGCACTTTGTCAAGCAGCATCGCATAGCGCTTCTGCCAGCGACAACACCTCTGAACGTAGTCACGGTGGATGGCAGGAAATTGCTAGGAGGACAAGTTGTGCAACAGACGCCTCCCATGGTGATGAGGATTGGAAATCATCGAGAAGTCATCAGCTTCAATGTCACCCGCCTTTCAGACACGCCTATAGTATTAGGCATGAGTTGGCTGGAGAGACACAGTCCTGCTGTAGCGTGGTACCAACGGCAGATCACCTTTTGCTCATCGTACTGTGCTCAACATTGCATCCAGTCCAGCCAGGAGGAGGGAGCTGAGCAGCAGTTGCAACTTGGCATGGTGCAGGCAGTACCCCGCAAGTACGAGGGGTTCCTGGAGGTTTTCTGCGAGAAGGAAGCTGACCAGTTGCCGCCCCACAGGCCTTATGATTGTGCCATCGACCTGGTGCCAGGGGCGCAGTTGCCGACTGCAAAGCTGTATTCCATGTCTGAGGACGAGATGCAAGAACTCAGGGAGTTCATAGAGCACAATTTGAAGCGCGGATTCATCCGAGAATCGAAAGCGGTGGGGGGCAGTCCTGTTTTCTTTGTAAAGAAAAAGGACACGCCCCAAAAAAGACTCATTGTGGACTATCGATTCATAAACAGTAAGACCAAACCCAAGGCCTTCCCCATGCCCAAGATAGATGATCTCCTGGCAACCGTAAGGAAGGGGAAGATCTTCACCAAATTGGATCTGCGTGGAGCGTATAACCTCATACGCATCCGGGAGGGCGATGAGTGGAAGACGGCCATGTTCACGCCTCTGGGCACGTACGAATACAGAGTGATGCCATTTGGTCTCCAAAATGGATCTCACGTCTTTCAAGCATTTATGCATCACGTGCTAGCGGGACTTCTCTACAAGAAATGCGTGTGTTTCCTCGACGACATCCTGATCTTTTCGGAAACGGAGGAAGCCCATGAGAAGGACGTAAAGGAAGTCCTGCAGAGACTACGGGAGAACAAGCTCTACGCCAAGTTAGAGAAGTGCCAGTTTGATGTGACGGACGTGGATTTCCTAGGCTACAAGCTGTCCGACAAGGGGCTGGCCATGGACAGCGCCAAGGTCCGCGCGGTGTTGGACTGGAAGAGCCCTCGCAATCGGAAGGAAGTCCAAAGATTCATCGGCTTCGCCAACTTCTACCGCAAATTCATCAGAGGTTTTGCAAAGGAGACGGCAGCGATCACGGACACTCTCAGTTCCAAGAAGAAGAGGTTCGTGTGGACGGAACAGGCGGAGCGCTCTTTTCAGAAGCTTAAAAGCCTTTTCGCCTCCGAGGAGCAGCTGCTGCACGTGAATCCAGGCAAGCCCATACGAGTAGAGACCGACGCGTCAGACAGAGCGGTTGGAGCCGTACTCCTGCAAGAAGATCCACAGGGAAACTGGAGACCCGGTGCCTTTTACTCCAGAAAGCTCAGCAAAGCGGAGCAAAACTACACCATATGGGACAGGGAGCTGTTAGCCATTCACGCAGCGTTCAAAGCGTGGCGACATTTCCTCATTGGAGCCAAGCACACAGTGCAGGTCCGCACGGATCACAAGAATTTAGAGTATTGGCGCACGGCGAAACTCCAGAGCCAAAGACACATGCGCTGGGCAGAGTTCTTCGCGGATTTCGACTTCAGGATAGAGTACGTCCCAGGGGACTCCAACGTTATAGCCGATGCGCTCTCCAGGAAACCGCAATATCTTGAGGAAGCGGCGCCAATAGCAGCCAGGCACATTTTTGCACCGCAGGCGTGGGCGTGCGCTGCCATCGCTGTCGACCTGGACGCAGTGCGACGCGCGTTGCAGGTAGATCAGTTTGCACAATCCAAAATAGAGGAGCTGCGTAGGGGTTCGCTGAGAGACGAAGAGTTCCAGTTACGCGACGGACTGTTAACTCACAAGGGTGCCCTATACGTGCCGAGCGACGAGCTCCGAGCAAAGGTTCTGCAGCAGTTGCACGACGCTCCCAGTGCGGGCCATTTCGGCAGGGAGAAGACAATAGAACTGGTGGCCAGGGACTTTTGGTGGCCCCAGATGCGAGGAGAAGTAGCGGAGTACGTCGCCAGATGTGACACTTGTCAGAGGTCCAAGCCAGTACACCAGAAGCCGGCGGGCTTGCTGGAACCACTGGAAACACCACAGCAACCGTGGGAGAGGGTGGCGCTGGACTTCGTCACTGACCTGCCCAGTTCCAGAGGCAAGACGGCGGTACTGGTGGTGGTGGACTTGTTCACCAAGATGGCGCACTTCATTCCCTGCGCGAAGGTGGCGACGGCGGAACAGACCGCCAAGCTCTTCATCAACCACGTGTTCCGGGCGCATGGGCTGCCGCGGGCCATCCTGTCCGACAGGGGGCGCCAGTTTATTTCCAATTTTTGGCAGAAGCTCCTAGGTATCCTGCGCGTCAAGATCAACCTAGCGTCGGCAAGACATCCACAAACCAACGGCCAGGCCGAGAGGGTCAACGCGATCATGCAGCAGTACCTGAGATGTTATGCAAATCAGCGACCCACAGCTTGGGTGGACTACCTACCGATGGCGGAGTTTGCCTACAACAACACGAAGCATGCGTCGACGGGGGTGACGCCGTTCTTCGCGAACAATGGACGTCATCCCAGGACCTTCCCGGGGTTCGTAGCACCAAGAGAGGGGGAGCCGCAAGAGGCCGACCAGTTCGCTGCAGAACTACAAGAGGTGCACGAGGAGCTGCGGAGACATTTGGAGCTAGCCAAACAAGCATATAAGGTGCAGGCAGACAAAGGCAGAAGAGTGGGAGAGGACATCCAGGTGGGGGACTGGGTGTGGTTAGCGGCCCAGGCGATGCCAACCAAGTCGTTGGCCAAGAAGAAGCTAGGGCACAGGCAGCTAGGACCATACCAGGTGGAGGCTAAGATCAACCCCGTGGCTTTTCGACTGGCCCTCCCCGAAGGTTCCAGAGTCCACCCGGTTTTTCATAGGTCGGTGCTCACTCCCTACAAGGCCCCGCACAGGTTTCAGGAGTCTGAAACAGTACCGCAGCCACGCACAGAGTCACCTAGGAGGGAGGGATCGCCTAGGGTCGAACCACTCAACGAGGTCACAGAGATCCTGGACTCGAGATGGGGGGAAGAGGGAATAGAATACTTTCTAGTCAGAGAGGGTGCACCAGTCAGTGCCAGTGGGTGGGTGCCGGACTACGCTTTAGACGAACCTCTTTTAAAGGACGAGTTCCATGCCCTTTTCCCACATAGACCCATGCCAGCCGAGTACTTCGATGACTGGCTCTTTACCCCCACATGTTCAGGCAGCACTTTCCACGGCTTTTCTTCAGCCGAGGAAAGAACGCCGAACTCAAACTCGCCCAGGGGATCGTGTTCGGGGGTGGACACAGAGCCCTCTTATTGGTGGGATGAGCAACCAGAGGAGGCCTGGCGCAAGAAATGGCTAAAGGGGCCTTGGTTGGCAGCACCAGACGAAGTAGCAATGGAAGAGGGAACTGCGAACATTTTGGGTGAGGAACCCGAATTCGAACACACGTACACCGAGCTGCCAGCAGAGGTCATGGACGTAGCCGAACTGTATCCTGCATCTACCTCCGAGGAGCTGCAGTTCCCACAACCCGCACCCGATGGGGGGGAGGGGGGAAGGGGGGGCTTCGAGGGGGGGATGGATGTCAGGGGTTCAGGGAGAGAGGCGCAGAGGAGGGAGGAGACCGAGAGTGAGGGAGAAGGATTCCAGCCTGACGAGGAAGAGGACGACAATGACCCGAGATGGTCCATGAGTCCGTCCAGTGAATCGGAGGATTCCCAAGAGGGAGCCCCCCTGGTCAAGCCAAGGGGAGCCCAAGGGGGAAGCAGTCAGGAGCAGGGGAACGTAGGGGGAACCGCCAGTGGGAGTTGGAGATCGAGACCTGCTTCTCCACCGGAACGGAGTGAAGAGGGTGGAGTTACCAGTGTGTCGGGAGGAACAGAACAAGGAGCAGAGGGGGGAAGGAGATCGGGGCAAGACGTCCTGCCGGAAGGGGCGGAAAGCAGTACCGGGAGCAGTGTGGCTGTTGAAAGGAAGGTCAGGAGCAACGTACGCGCGCCAAGTTCAAATGTGGAGGCGCGCGGAAGTGGGGAGAGCTCTGGGGAGGAGCCTGGTGCTAAAGCACGAAGGAGGGGGCAGCAGGCAGGAGAAGACTCAGCCTCTGGGGAGTCCCGGAAAGAGGGAACACAGGGGGGCAGGAAGACCCTGCGGAAAAGGAAGGAGAGGAAAAGGTGGAGCAGCACAAGCCTCTTAAACTGGTGCAGGGGAGGGACGGACTCAGAGGGGACTTCTAACATCTAAGGGTAACAGATGTGGAGCCACGGAGTTTGGATGTAATGACGAGAATGATCTTCAATAAAACCTTTTGTATATAACTTGGACTGGACTTTGGTCTCTTGTGAGCTGGGACCCAGGGTGGCTCTGACAGTTAGGGTTAGGGTTAGGGTTAGGGTTAGGGTTAGGGTTAGGGTTAGGGTTAGGGTTAGGGTTAGGGTTAGGGTTAGGGTTAGGGTTAGGGTTAGGGTTAGGGTTAGGGTTAGGGTTAGGGTTAGGGTTAGGGTTAGGGTTAGGGTTAGGGTTAGGGTTAGGGTTAGGGTTAGGGTTAGGGTTAGGGTTAGGGTTAGGGTTAGGGTTAGGGTTAGGGTTAGGGTTAGGGTTAGGGTTAGGGTTAGGGTTAGGGTTAGGGTTAGGGTTAGGGTTAGGGTTAGGGTTAGGGTTAGGGTTAGGGTTAGGGTTAGGGTTAGGGTTAGGGTTAGGGTTAGGGTTAGGGTTAGGGTTAGGGTTAGGGTTAGGGTTAGGGTTAGGGTTAGGGTTAGGGTTAGGGTTAGGGTTAGGGTTAGGGTTAGGGTTAGGGTTAGGGTTAGGGTTAGGGTTAGGGTTAGGGTTAGGGTTAGGGTTAGGGTTAGGGTTAGGGTTAGGGTTAGGGTTAGGGTTAGGGTTAGGGTTAGGGTTAGGGTTAGGGTTAGGGTTAGGGTTAGGGTTAGGGTTAGGGTTAGGGTTAGGGTTAGGGTTAGGGTTAGGGTTAGGGTTAGGGTTAGGGTTAGGGTTAGGGTTAGGGTTAGGGTTAGGGTTAGGGTTAGGGTTAGGGTTAGGGTTAGGGTTAGGGTTAGGGTTAGGGTTAGGGTTAGGGTTAGGGTTAGGGTTAGGGTTAGGGTTAGGGTTAGGGTTAGGGTTAGGGTTAGGGTTAGGGTTAGGGTTAGGGTTAGGGTTAGGGTTAGGGTTAGGGTTAGGGTTAGGGTTAGGGTTAGGGTTAGGGTTAGGGTTAGGGTTAGGGTTAGGGTTAGGGTTAGGGTTAGGGTTAGGGTTAGGGTTAGGGTTAGGGTTAGGGTTAGGGTTAGGGTTAGGGTTAGGGTTAGGGTTAGGGTTAGGGTTAGGGTTAGGGTTAGGGTTAGGGTTAGGGTTAGGGTTAGGGTTAGGGTTAGGGTTAGGGTTAGGGTTAGGGTTAGGGTTAGGGTTAGGGTTAGGGTTAGGGTTAGGGTTAGGGTTAGGGTTAGGGTTAGGGTTAGGGTTAGGGTTAGGGTTAGGGTTAGGGTTAGGGTTAGGGTTAGGGTTAGGGTTAGGGTTAGGGTTAGGGTTAGGGTTAGGGTTAGGGTTAGGGTTAGGGTTAGGGTTAGGGTTAGGGTTAGGGTTAGGGTTAGGGTTAGGGTTAGGGTTAGGGTTAGGGTTAGGGTTAGGGTTAGGGTTAGGGTTAGGGTTAGGGTTAGGGTTAGGGTTAGGGTTAGGGTTAGGGTTAGGGTTAGGGTTAGGGTTAGGGTTAGGGTTAGGGTTAGGGTTAGGGTTAGGGTTAGGGTTAGGGTTAGGGTTAGGGTTAGGGTTAGGGTTAGGGTTAGGGTTAGGGTTAGGGTTAGGGTTAGGGTTAGGGTTAGGGTTAGGGTTAGGGTTAGGGTTAGGGTTAGGGTTAGGGTTAGGGTTAGGGTTAGGGTTAGGGTTAGGGTTAGGGTTAGGGTTAGGGTTAGGGTTAGGGTTAGGGTTAGGGTTAGGGTTAGGGTTAGGGTTAGGGTTAGGGTTAGGGTTAGGGTTAGGGTTAGGGTTAGGGTTAGGGTTAGGGTTAGGGTTAGGGTTAGGGTTAGGGTTAGGGTTAGGGTTAGGGTTAGGGTTAGGGTTAGGGTTAGGGTTAGGGTTAGGGTTAGGGTTTAGGGTTTAGGGTTAGGGTTAGGGTTAGGGTTAGGGTTAGGGTTAGGGTTAGGGTTAGGGTTAGGGTTAGGGTTAGTGTCAGAGCCACCCTGGGTCCCAGCTCACAAGAGACCAAAGTCCAGTCCAAGTTATATACAAAAGGTTTTATTGAAGATCATTGTCGTCATTACATCCAAACTCCGTGGCTCCACATCTGTTACCCTTAGATGTTAGAAGTCCCCTCTGAGTCCGTCCCTCCCCTGCACCAATTTAAGAGGCTTGTGCTGCTCCACCTTTTCCTCTCCTTCCTTTTCCGCAGGGTCTTCCTGCCCCCCTGTGTTCCCTCTTTCCGGGACTCCCCAGAGGCTGAGTCTTCTCCTGCCTGCTGCCCCCTCCTTCGTGCTTTAGCACCAGGCTCCTCCCCAGAGCTCTCCCCACTTCCGCGCGCCTCCACATTTGAACTTGGCGCGCGTACGTTGCTCCTCACCTTCCTTTCAACAGCCACACTGCTCCCGGTACTGCTTTCCGCCCCTTCCGGCAGGACGTCTTGCCCCGATCTCCTTCCCCCCTCTGCTCCTTGTTCTGTTCCTCCCGACACACTGGTAACTCCACCCTCTTCACTCCGTTCCGGTGGAGAAGCAGGTCTCGATCTCCAACTCCCACTGGCGGTTCCCCCTACGTTCCCCTGCTCCTGACTGCTTCCCCCTTGGGCTCCCCTTGGCTTGACCAGGGGGGCTCCCTTTTGGGAATCCTCCGATCCACTGGACGGACTCATGGACCATCTCGGGTCATTGTCGTCCTCTTCCTCGTCAGGCTGGAATCCTTCTCCCTCACTCTCGGTCTCCTCCCTCCTCTGCGCCTCTCTCCCTGAACCCCTGACATCCATCCCCCCCTCGAAGCCCCCCCTTCCCCCCTCCCCCCCATCGGGTGCGGGTTGTGGGAACTGCAGCTCCTCGGAGGTAGATGCAGGATACAGTTCGGCTACGTCCATGACCTCTGCTGGCAGCTCGGTGTACGTGTGTTCGAATTCGGGTTCTTCACCCAACATGTTCGCAGTTCCCTCTTCCATTGCTACTTCGTTTGGTGCTGCCTGCCAAGGCCCCTTCAGCCATTTCTTGCGCCAGGCTTCCTCTGGTTGCTCATCCCACCAATAAGAGGGCTCTGTGTCCACCCCCGAACACGATCCCCTGGGCGAGTTTGAGTTCGGCGTTCTTTCCTCGGCTGAAGAAAAGCCGTGGAAAGTGCTGCCTGAACATGTGGGGGTAAAGAGCCAGTCATCGAAGTACTCGGCTGGCATGGGTCTATGTGGGAAAAGGGCATGGAACTCGTCCTTTAAAAGAGGTTCGTCTAAAGCGTAGTCCGGCACCCACCCACTGGCACTGACTGGTGCACCCTCTCTGACTAGAAAGTATTCTATTCCCTCTTCCCCCCATCTCGAGTCCAGGATCTCTGTGACCTCGTTGAGTGGTTCGACCCTAGGCGATCCCTCCCTCCTAGGTGACTCTGTGCGTGGCTGCGGTACTGTTTCAGACTCCTGAAACCTGTGCGGGGCCTTGTAGGGAGTGAGCACCGACCTATGAAAAACCGGGTGGACTCTGGAACCTTCGGGGAGGGCCAGTCGAAAAGCCACGGGGTTGATCTTAGCCTCCACCTGGTATGGTCCTAGCTGCCTGTGCCCTAGCTTCTTCTTGGCCAACGACTTGGTTGGCATCGCCTGGGCCGCTAACCACACCCAGTCCCCCACCTGGATGTCCTCTCCCACTCTTCTGCCTTTGTCTGCCTGCACCTTATATGCTTGTTTGGCTAGCTCCAAATGTCTCCGCAGCTCCTCGTGCACCTCTTGTAGTTCTGCAGCGAACTGGTCGGCCTCTTGCGGCTCCCCCTCTCTTGGTGCTACGAACCCCGGGAAGGTCCTGGGATGACGTCCATTGTTCGCGAAGAACGGCGTCACCCCCGTCGACGCATGCTTCGTGTTGTTGTAGGCAAACTCCGCCATCGGTAGGTAGTCCACCCAAGCTGTGGGTCGCTGATTTGCATAACATCTCAGGTACTGCTGCATGATCGCGTTGACCCTCTCGGCCTGGCCGTTGGTTTGTGGATGTCTTGCCGACGCTAGGTTGATCTTGACGCGCAGGATACCTAGGAGCTTCTGCCAAAAATTGGAAATAAACTGGCGCCCCCTGTCGGACAGGATGGCCCGCGGCAGCCCATGCGCCCGGAACACGTGGTCGATGAAGAGCTTGGCGGTCTGTTCCGCCGTCGCCACCTTCGCGCAGGGAATGAAGTGCGCCATCTTGGTGAACAAGTCCACCACCACCAGTACCGCCGTTTTGCCTCTGGAACTGGGCAGGTCAGTGACGAAGTCCAGCGCCACCCTCTCCCACGGTTGCTGTGGTGTTTCCAGTGGTTCCAGCAAGCCCGCCGGCTTCTGGTGTACTGGCTTGGACCTCTGACAAGTGTCACATCTGGCGACGTACTCCGCTACTTCTCCTCGCATCTGGGGCCACCAAAAGTCCCTGGCCACCAGTTCTATTGTCTTCTCCCTGCCGAAATGGCCCGCACTGGGAGCGTCGTGCAACTGCTGCAGAACCTTTGCTCGGAGCTCGTCGCTCGGCACGTAGAGGGCACCCTTGTGAGTTAACAGTCCGTCGCGTAACTGGAACTCATCGTCTCTCAGCGAACCCCTACGCAGCTCCTCTATTTTGGATTGTGCAAACTGATCTACCTGCAACGCGCGTCGCACTGCGTCCAGGTCGACAGCGATGGCAGCGCACGCCCACGCCTGCGGTGCAAAAATGTGCCTGGCTGCTATTGGCGCCGCTTCCTCAAGATATTGCGGTTTCCTGGAGAGCGCATCGGCTATAACGTTGGAGTCCCCTGGGACATACTCTATTCTGAAGTCGAAATCCGCGAAGAACTCTGCCCAGCGCATGTGTCTTTGGCTCTGGAGTTTCGCCGTGCGCCAATACTCTAAATTCTTGTGATCCGTGCGGACCTGCACTGTGTGCTTGGCTCCAATGAGGAAATGTCGCCACGCTTTGAACGCTGCGTGAATGGCTAACAGCTCCCTGTCCCATATGGTGTAGTTTTGCTCCGCTTTGCTGAGCTTTCTGGAGTAAAAGGCACCGGGTCTCCAGTTTCCATGTGGATCTTCTTGGAGGAGTACGGCTCCAACCGCTCTGTCTGACGCGTCGGTCTCTACTCGTATGGGCTTGCCTGGATTCACGTGCAGCAGCTGCTCCTCGGAGGCGAAAA
The DNA here is from genome assembly GCF_951804945.1 of Podarcis cretensis. NCBI lineage: Eukaryota > Metazoa > Chordata > Lepidosauria > Squamata > Lacertidae > Podarcis > Podarcis cretensis. Next base: position 10,699 of record NW_027647838.1, on the reverse strand, counting down.
GGCTTTTAAGCTTCTGAAAAGAGCGCTCCGCCTGTTCCGTCCACACGAACCTCTTTTTCTTGGAACTGAGAGTGTCCGTGATCGCTGCCGTCTCCTTTGCAAAACCTCTGATGAATTTGCGGTAGAAGTTGGCGAAGCCGATGAATCTTTGGACTTCCTTCCGATTGCGAGGGCTCTTCCAGTCCAACACCGCGCGGACCTTGGCGCTGTCCATGGCCAACCCCTTGTCGGACAGCTTGTAGCCTAGGAAATCCACGTCCGTCACATCAAACTGGCACTTCTCTAACTTGGCGTAGAGCTTGTTCTCCCGTAGTCTCTGCAGGACTTCCTTTACGTCCTTCTCATGGGCCTCCTCCGTTTCCGAAAAGATCAGGATGTCGTCGAGGAAACACACGCATTTCTTGTAGAGAAGTCCCGCTAGCACGTGATGCATAAATGCTTGAAAGACGTGAGATCCATTTTGGAGACCAAATGGCATCACTCTGTATTCGTACGTGCCCAGAGGCGTGAACATGGCCGTCTTCCACTCATCGCCCTCCCGGATGCGTATGAGGTTATACGCTCCACGCAGATCCAATTTGGTGAAGATCTTCCCCTTCCTTACGGTTGCCAGGAGATCATCTATCTTGGGCATGGGGAAGGCCTTGGGTTTGGTCTTACTGTTTATGAATCGATAGTCCACAATGAGTCTTTTTTGGGGCGTGTCCTTTTTCTTTACAAAGAAAACAGGACTGCCCCCCACCGCTTTCGATTCTCGGATGAATCCGCGCTTCAAATTGTGCTCTATGAACTCCCTGAGTTCTTGCATCTCGTCCTCAGACATGGAATACAGCTTTGCAGTCGGCAACTGCGCCCCTGGCACCAGGTCGATGGCACAATCATAAGGCCTGTGGGGCGGCAACTGGTCAGCTTCCTTCTCGCAGAAAACCTCCAGGAACCCCTCGTACTTGCGGGGTACTGCCTGCACCATGCCAAGTTGCAACTGCTGCTCAGCTCCCTCCTCCTGGCTGGACTGGATGCAATGTTGAGCACAGTACGATGAGCAAAAGGTGATCTGCCGTTGGTACCACGCTACAGCAGGACTGTGTCTCTCCAGCCAACTCATGCCTAATACTATAGGCGTGTCTGAAAGGCGGGTGACATTGAAGCTGATGACTTCTCGATGATTTCCAATCCTCATCACCATGGGAGGCGTCTGTTGCACAACTTGTCCTCCTAGCAATTTCCTGCCATCCACCGTGACTACGTTCAGAGGTGTTGTCGCTGGCAGAAGCGCTATGCGATGCTGCTTGACAAAGTGCGTCCCCACAAAATCTGCGTTGCTACCAGAATCAATCGTGATGGGGACTTCCAGGGTGGTTCCATTCGGCAACTGAAGTGTTGCAGTGAGCTGCACCGCTGGCTTGGGTGGTAAAGGGTCTGTGCGTTGCAAAAGCGCTGGGGACTGCTCTACAGATTCGCCTGGCTGAGCCCCAGCAGCTCTGCTTCCAGCCAGGCACTGTCGTTTCCCTGAGGTTGCTCTGCTTGCATCATTTCTGCTGCAACAGTTGCTAAAGCTGCAGTGTGTTTCTGCAGCCTCTGGGGACACTCTTTCGCCATGTGCTGTGCACTGTCGCAAATGTAACACTTCCTGGTCCCTCTAGGAGGCTGTGCCTTTACTGCACCGGAAGCTGGGGCTCTGGCTGTTGCTTGAGCCTTAGCACCACCAAGTTCCATGGGCTCCTCCCCCTGCCTTCCCAGTGGCGAAGGATGTGACTGACTGAACTCCCTGGGGATGAAAGAAGACGTCCTCGCTGGTGGACGCACCTGACGTTCTTCCTCAGTGTGCCAAGGACGTCCCTCGTGCCTTATCCCAATCGCCAAAGCCCTCTGCACAAGCTCCTCCAGGGTCTGGGGTCTGTCTCCCCTGGCAAGTTCATCCTTAATGGGACCGCTGAGCCCCTCCCAGAACAAATCCCTCACAGGTGCACAATCCTTCTCCCAGCTTAGCGCAGTCAGTAAAGCAAAAAATCTGGAATGGTACTGACGCACAGTGGCTTTGCCTTGCCGCAATCCAAAAATTTCCCTGCGTGCAAGATCCACATCTACAGTTGACTGGAAGCAGGCATCCATTGCTTTAATGAATTCATCTGCATCGCGGCGGGCAGGGCCATCTTCACGCCACAAATTGCGCAACCAGTCTCTGGCCGGCCCATGCAAGTGAGAAACAATAAACCCCACTTTCTCCTCCTCATCTTTAAAGTCATGACGAAGCAAGTGCAATGCATACAAAACGTCTGCTCTGAAACTGGGGTAGTGCTTCAGGTTCCCATCGAAGTGGGTGACTAGGCTGCCCCCCCTCCGTCCAAGTCCAATCCCTTCCCTGCTTGCACGTTCCCACCTGGTTTGCAGGTCCTGGCAGCGCTTCTCCGTTTCGTCATGCTTCTTCTGAGACGCAAGGACTGCAGCAGTGAGTTCGGAAACTGTAGTTCGCAGAGCTGTCAACTGCTCCTCCGCACTCATGGCTGTCACCGTTCGTGAGCTTTGCAAAAAAAAAAATTTTTGCGTTCTTTGGAGGGGACTTACTGTCAGAGCCACCCTGGGTCCCAGCTCACAAGAGACCAAAGTCCAGTCCAAGTTATATACAAAAGGTTTTATTGAAGATCATTGTCGTCATTACATCCAAACTCCGTGGCTCCACATCTGTTACCCTTAGATGTTAGAAGTCCCCTCTGAGTCCGTCCCTCCCCTGCACCAATTTAAGAGGCTTGTGCTGCTCCACCTTTTCCTCTCCTTCCTTTTCCGCAGGGTCTTCCTGCCCCCCTGTGTTCCCTCTTTCCGGGACTCCCCAGAGGCTGAGTCTTCTCCTGCCTGCTGCCCCCTCCTTCGTGCTTTAGCACCAGGCTCCTCCCCAGAGCTCTCCCCACTTCCGCGCGCCTCCACATTTGAACTTGGCGCGCGTACGTTGCTCCTCACCTTCCTTTCAACAGCCACACTGCTCCCGGTACTGCTTTCCGCCCCTTCCGGCAGGACGTCTTGCCCCGATCTCCTTCCCCCCTCTGCTCCTTGTTCTGTTCCTCCCGACACACTGGTAACTCCACCCTCTTCACTCCGTTCCGGTGGAGAAGCAGGTCTCGATCTCCAACTCCCACTGGCGGTTCCCCCTACGTTCCCCTGCTCCTGACTGCTTCCCCCTTGGGCTCCCCTTGGCTTGACCAGGGGGGCTCCCTTTTGGGAATCCTCCGATCCACTGGACGGACTCATGGACCATCTCGGGTCATTGTCGTCCTCTTCCTCGTCAGGCTGGAATCCTTCTCCCTCACTCTCGGTCTCCTCCCTCCTCTGCGCCTCTCTCCCTGAACCCCTGACAGTTAGGGTTAGGGTTAGGGTTAGGGTTAGGGTTAGGGTTAGGGTTAGGGTTAGGGTTAGGGTTAGGGTTAGGGTTAGGGTTAGGGTTAGGGTTAGGGTTAGGGTTAGGGTTAGGGTTAGGGTTAGGGTTAGGGTTAGGGTTAGGGTTAGGGTTAGGGTTAGGGTTAGGGTTAGGGTTAGGGTTAGGGTTAGGGTTAGGGTTAGGGTTAGGGTTAGGGTTAGGGTTAGGGTTAGGGTTAGGGTTAGGGTTAGGGTTAGGGTTAGGGTTAGGGTTAGGGTTAGGGTTAGGGTTAGGGTTAGGGTTAGGGTTAGGGTTAGGGTTAGGGTTAGGGTTAGGGTTAGGGTTAGGGTTAGGGTTAGGGTTAGGGTTAGGGTTAGGGTTAGGGTTAGGGTTAGGGTTAGGGTTAGGGTTAGGGTTAGGGTTAGGGTTAGGGTTAGGGTTAGGGTTAGGGTTAGGGTTAGGGTTAGGGTTAGGGTTAGGGTTAGGGTTAGGGTTAGGGTTAGGGTTAGGGTTAGGGTTAGGGTTAGGGTTAGGGTTAGGGTTAGGGTTAGGGTTAGGGTTAGGGTTAGGGTTAGGGTTAGGGTTAGGGTTAGGGTTAGGGTTAGGGTTAGGGTTAGGGTTAGGGTTAGGGTTAGGGTTAGGGTTAGGGTTAGGGTTAGGGTTAGGGTTAGGGTTAGGGTTAGGGTTAGGGTTAGGGTTAGGGTTAGGGTTAGGGTTAGGGTTAGGGTTAGGGTTAGGGTTAGGGTTAGGGTTAGGGTTAGGGTTAGGGTTAGGGTTAGGGTTAGGGTTAGGGTTAGGGTTAGGGTTAGGGTTAGGGTTAGGGTTAGGGTTAGGGTTAGGGTTAGGGTTAGGGTTAGGGTTAGGGTTAGGGTTAGGGTTAGGGTTAGGGTTAGGGTTAGGGTTAGGGTTAGGGTTAGGGTTAGGGTTAGGGTTAGGGTTAGGGTTAGGGTTAGGGTTAGGGTTAGGGTTAGGGTTAGGGTTAGGGTTAGGGTTAGGGTTAGGGTTAGGGTTAGGGTTAGGGTTAGGGTTAGGGTTAGGGTTAGGGTTAGGGTTAGGGTTAGGGTTAGGGTTAGGGTTAGGGTTAGGGTTAGGGTTAGGGTTAGGGTTAGGGTTAGGGTTAGGGTTAGGGTTAGGGTTAGGGTTAGGGTTAGGGTTAGGGTTAGGGTTAGGGTTAGGGTTAGGGTTAGGGTTAGGGTTAGGGTTAGGGTTAGGGTTAGGGTTAGGGTTAGGGTTAGGGTTAGGGTTAGGGTTAGGGTTAGGGTTAGGGTTAGGGTTAGGGTTAGGGTTAGGGTTAGGGTTAGGGTTAGGGTTAGGGTTAGGGTTAGGGTTAGGGTTAGGGTTAGGGTTAGGGTTAGGGTTAGGGTTAGGGTTAGGGTTAGGGTTAGGGTTAGGGTTAGTGTCAGAGCCACCCTGGGTCCCAGCTCACAAGAGACCAAAGTCCAGTCCAAGTTATATACAAAAGCTTTTATTGAAGATCATTGTCGTCATTACATCCAAACTCCGTGGCTCCACATCTGTTACCCTTAGATGTTAGAAGTCCCCTCTGAGTCCGTCCCTCCCCTGCACCACTTTAAGAGGCTTGTGCTGCTCCACCTTTTCCTCTCCTTCCTTTTCCGCAGGGTCTTCCTGCCCCCCTGTGTTCCCTCTTTCCGGGACTCCCCAGAGGCTGAGTCTTCTCCTGCCTGCTGCCCCCTCCTTCGTGCTTTAGCACCAGGCTCCTCCCCAGAGCTCTCCCCACTTCCGCGCGCCTCCACATTTGAACTTGGCGCGCGTACGTTGCTCCTCACCTTCCTTTCAACAGCCACACTGCTCCCGGTACTGCTTTCCGCCCCTTCCGGCAGGACGTCTTGCCCCGATCTCCTTCCCCCCTCTGCTCCTTGTTCTGTTCCTCCCGACACACTGGTAACTCCACCCTCTTCACTCCGTTCCGGTGGAGAAGCAGGTCTCGATCTCCAACTCCCACTGGCGGTTCCCCCTACGTTCCCCTGCTCCTGACTGCTTCCCCCTTGGGCTCCCCTTGGCTTGACCAGGGGGGCTCCCTTTTGGGAATCCTCCGATTCACTGGACGGACTCATGGACCATCTCGGGTCATTGTCGTCCTCTTCCTCGTCAGGCTGGAATCCTTCTCCCTCACTCTCGGTCTCCTCCCTCCTCTGCGCCTCTCTCCCTGAACCCCTGACATCCATCCCCCCCTCGAAGCCCCCCCTTCCCCCCTCCCCCCCATCGGGTGCGGGTTGTGGGAACTGCAGCTCCTCGGAGGTAGATGCAGGGTACAGTTCGGCTACGTCCATGACCTCTGCTGGCAGCTCGGTGTACGTGTGTTCGAATTCGGGTTCTTCACCCAACATGTTCGCAGTTCCCTCTTCCATTGCTACTTCGTCTGGTGCTGCCTGCCAAGGCCCCTTCAGCCATTTCTTGCGCCAGGCTTCCTCTGGTTGCTCATCCCACCAATAAGAGGGCTCTGTGTCCACCCCCGAACACGATCCCCTGGGCGAGTTTGAGTTCGGCGTTCTTTCCTCGGCTGAAGAAAAGCCGTGGAAAGTGCTGCCTGAACATGTGGGGGTAAAGAGCCAGTCATCGAAGTACTCGGCTGGCATGGGTCTATGTGGGAAAAGGGCATGGAACTCGTCCTTTAAAAGAGGTTCGTCTAAAGCGTAGTCCGGCACCCACCCACTGGCACTGACTGGTGCACCCTCTCTGACTAGAAAGTATTCTATTCCCTCTTCCCCCCATCTCGAGTCCAGGATCTCTGTGACCTCGTTGAGTGGTTCGACCCTAGGCGATCCCTCCCTCCTAGGGGACTCTGTGCGTGGCTGCGGTACTGTTTCAGACTCCTGAAACCTGTGCGGGGCCTTGTAGGGAGTGAGCACCGACCTATGAAAAACCGGGTGGACTCTGGAACCTTCGGGGAGGGCCAGTCGAAAAGCCACGGGGTTGATCCTAGCCTCCACCTGGTATGGTCCTAGCTGCCTGTGCCCTAGCTTCTTCTTGGCCAACGACTTGGTTGGCATCGCCTGGGCCGCTAACCACACCCAGTCCCCCACCTGGATGTCCTCTCCCACTCTTCTGCCTTTGTCTGCCTGCACCTTATATGCTTGTTTGGCTAGCTCCAAATGTCTCCGCAGCTCCTCGTGCACCTCTTGTAGTTCTGCAGCGAACTGGTCGGCCTCTTGCGGCTCCCCCTCTCTTGGTGCTACGAACCCCGGGAAGGTCCTGGGATGACGTCCATTGTTCGCGAAGAACGGCGTCACCCCCGTCGACGCATGCTTCGTGTTGTTGTAGGCAAACTCCGCCATCGGTAGGTAGTCCACCCAAGCTGTGGGTCGCTGATTTGCATAACATCTCAGGTACTGCTGCATGATCGCGTTGACCCTCTCGGCCTGGCCGTTGGTTTGTGGATGTCTTGCCGACGCTAGGTTGATCTTGACGCGCAGGATACCTAGGAGCTTCTGCCAAAAATTGGAAATAAACTGGCGCCCCCTGTCGGACAGGATGGCCCGCGGCAGCCCATGCGCCCGGAACACGTGGTCGATGAAGAGCTTGGCGGTCTGTTCCGCCGTCGCCACCTTCGCGCAGGGAATGAAGTGCGCCATCTTGGTGAACAAGTCCACCACCACCAGTACCGCCGTCTTGCCTCTGGAACTGGGCAGGTCAGTGACGAAGTCCAGCGCCACCCTCTCCCACGGTTGCTGTGGTGTTTCCAGTGGTTCCAGCAAGCCCGCCGGCTTCTGGTGTACTGGCTTGGACCTCTGACAAGTGTCACATCTGGCGACGTACTCCGCTACTTCTCCTCGCATCTGGGGCCACCAAAAGTCCCTGGCCACCAGTTCTATTGTCTTCTCCCTGCCGAAATGGCCCGCACTGGGAGCGTCGTGCAACTGCTGCAGAACCTTTGCTCGGAGCTCGTCGCTCGGCACGTAGAGGGCACCCTTGTGAGTTAACAGCCCGTCGCGTAACTGGAACTCATCGTCTCTCAGCGAACCCCTACGCAGCTCCTCTATTTTGGATTGTGCAAACTGATCTACCTGCAACGCGCGTCGCACTGCGTCCAGGTCGACAGCGATGGCAGCGCACGCCCACGCCTGCGGTGCAAAAATGTGCCTGGCTGCTATTGGCGCCGCTTCCTCAAGATATTGCGGTTTCCTGGAGAGCGCATCGGCTATAACGTTGGAGTCCCCTGGGACGTACTCTATCCTGAAGTCGAAATCCGCGAAGAACTCTGCCCAGCGCATGTGTCTTTGGCTCTGGAGTTTCGCCGTGCGCCAATACTCTAAATTCTTGTGATCCGTGCGGACCTGCACTGTGTGCTTGGCTCCAATGAGGAAATGTCGCCACGCTTTGAACGCTGCGTGAATGGCTAACAGTTCCCTGTCCCATATGGTGTAGTTTTGCTCCGCTTTGCTGAGCTTTCTGGAGTAAAAGGCACCGGGTCTCCAGTTTCCATGTGGATCTTCTTGCAGGAGTACGGCTCCAACCGCTCTGTCTGACGCGTCGGTCTCTACTCGTATGGGCTTGCCTGGATTCACGTGCAGCAGCTGCTCCTCGGAGGCGAAAAGGCTTTTAAGCTTCTGAAAAGAGCGCTCCGCCTGTTCCGTCCACACGAACCTCTTTTTCTTGGAACTGAGAGTGTCCGTGATCGCTGCCGTCTCCTTTGCAAAACCTCTGATGAATTTGCGGTAGAAGTTGGCGAAGCCGATGAATCTTTGGACTTCCTTCCGATTGCGAGGGCTCTTCCAGTCCAACACCGCGCGGACCTTGGCGCTGTCCATGGCCAGCCCCTTGTCGGACAGCTTGTAGCCTAGGAAATCCACGTCCGTCACATCAAACTGGCACTTCTCTAACTTGGCGTAGAGCTTGTTCTCCCGTAGTCTCTGCAGGACTTCCTTTACGTCCTTCTCATGGGCCTCCTCCGTTTCCGAAAAGATCAGGATGTCGTCGAGGAAACACACGCATTTCTTGTATAGAAGTCCCGCTAGCACGTGATGCATAAATGCTTGAAAGACGTGAGATCCATTTTGGAGACCAAATGGCATCACTCTGTATTCGTACGTGCCCAGAGGCGTGAACATGGCCGTCTTCCACTCATCGCCCTCCCGGATGCGTATGAGGTTATACGCTCCACGCAGATCCAATTTGGTGAAGATCTTCCCCTTCCTTACGGTTGCCAGGAGATCATCTATCTTGGGCATGGGGAAGGCCTTGGGTTTGGTCTTACTGTTTATGAATCGATAGTCCACAATGAGTCTTTTTTGGGGCGTGTCCTTTTTCTTTACAAAGAAAACAGGACTGCCCCCCACCGCTTTCGATTCTCGGATGAATCCGCGCTTCAAATTGTGCTCTATGAACTCCCTGAGTTCTTGCATCTCGTCCTCAGACATGGAATACAGCTTTGCAGTCGGCAACTGCGCCCCTGGCACCAGGTCGATGGCACAATCATAAGGCCTGTGGGGCGGCAACTGGTCAGCTTCCTTCTCGCAGAAAACCTCCAGGAACCCCTCGTACTTGCGGGGTACTGCCTGCACCATGCCAAGTTGCAACTGCTGCTCAGCTCCCTCCTCCTGGCTGGACTGGATGCAATGTTGAGCACAGTACGATGAGCAAAAGGTGATCTGCCGTTGGTACCACGCTACAGCAGGACTGTGTCTCTCCAGCCAACTCATGCCTAATACTATAGGCGTGTCTGAAAGGCGGGTGACATTGAAGCTGATGACTTCTCGATGATTTCCAATCCTCATCACCATGGGAGGCGTCTGTTGCACAACTTGTCCTCCTAGCAATTTCCTGCCATCCACCGTGACTACGTTCAGAGGTGTTGTCGCTGGCAGAAGCGCTATGCGATGCTGCTTGACAAAGTGCGTCCCCATAAAATCTGCGTTGCTCCCAGAATCAATCGTGATGGGGACTTCCAGGGTGGTTCCATTCGGCAACTGCAGTGTTGCAGTGAGCTGCACCGCTGGCTTGGGTGGTAAAGGGTCTGTGCGTTGCAAAAGCGCTGGGGACTGCTCTACAGATTCGCCTGGCTGAGCCCCAGCAGCTCTGCTTCCAGCCAGGCACTGTCGTTTCCCTGAGGTTGCTCTGCTTGCATCATTTCTGCTGCAACAGTTGCTAAAGCTGCAGTGTGTTTCTGCAGCCTCTGGGGACACTCTTTCGCCATGTGCTGTGCACTGTCGCAAATGTAACACTTCCTGATCCCTCTAGGAGGCTGTGCCTTTACTGCACCGGAAGCTGGGGCTCTGGCTGTTGCTTGAGCCTTAGCACCACCAAGTTCCATGGGCTCCTCCCCCTGCCTTCCCAGTGGCGAAGGATGTGACTGACTGAACTCCCTGGGGATGAAAGAAGACGTCCTCGCTGGTGGACGCACCTGACGTTCTTCCTCAGTGTGCCAAGGACGTCCCTCGTGCCTTATCCCAATCGCCAAAGCCCTCTGCACAAGCTTCTCCAGGGTCTGGGGTCTGTCTCCCCTGGCAAGTTCATCCTTAATGGGACCGCTGAGCCCCTCCCAGAACAAATCCCTCACAGGTGCACAATCCTTCTCCCAGCTTAGCGCAGTCAGTAAAGCAAAAAATCTGGAATGGTACTGACGCACAGTGGCTTTGTCTTGCCGCAATCCAAAAATTTCCCTGCGTGCAAGATCCACATCTACAGTTGACTGGAAGCAGGCATCCATTGCTTTAATGAATTCATCTGCATCGCGGCGGGCAGGGCCATCTTCACGCCACAAATTGCGCAACCAGTCTCTGGCCGGCCCATGCAAGTGAGAAACAATAAACCCCACTTTCTCCTCCTCATCTTTAAAGTCATGACGAAGCAAGTGCAAAGCATACAAAACGTCTGCTCTGAAACTGGGGTAGTGCTTCAGGTTCCCATCGAAGTGGGTGACTAGGCTGCCCCCCCTCCGTCCAAGTCCAATCCCTTCTCTGGACCCTGGGAACCCTTCCCTGCTTGCACGTTCCCACCTGGTTTGCAGGTCCTGGCAGCGCTTCTCCATTTCGTCATGCTTCTTCTGAGACGCAAGGACTGCAGCAGTGAGTTCGGAAACTGTAGTTCGCAGAGCTGTCAACTGCTCCTCCGCACTCATGGCTGTCACCGTTCGTGAGCTTTGCAAAAAAAAATTTTTGCGTTCTTTGGAGGGGACTTACTGTCAGAGCCACCCTGGGTCCCAGCTCACAAGAGACCAAAGTCCAGTCCAAGTTATATACAAAAGCTTTTATTGAAGATCATTGTCGTCATTACATCCAAACTCCGTGGCTCCACATCTGTTACCCTTAGATGTTAGAAGTCCCCTCTGAGTCCGTCCCTCCCCTGCACCACTTTAAGAGGCTTGTGCTGCTCCACCTTTTCCTCTCCTTC
>NW_027647839.1:167275-188105 GCF_951804945.1 Podarcis cretensis | reverse complement strand
GAAGGAGGAAGGAAGGAAGGAAGGAAGGAAGGAAAGGAAGGAAGGAGGAAGGAAGGAAGGAAGGAAGGAAGGAAGGAAGAAGGAAGGAAGGAAGGGAAGGAAGGAAGGAAGGAAGGAAGGAAGGAAGGAAGGAAGGGAGGGAGGAAAGGAAGTCAGGAATAAAAAAAAAGAGGGAGGAAGAAAGAAGGAAGGAAGGAAGGAAGGAAAGAAGAAAAAGGAAGTTCCTTCCGATTGGCCGCCGCTCCTCCCATAAAGAACGAACGAGAAAATCCATCCAAAAACCAATTTATTCCACCTAAAAAGTGTCTAGGTCCCGGATCGGGATCGGAAGCGGAGTAGCCGCCCCTGGTGTAGACGCGCCGCCGGATCCAGAGTCCGGATTGAGTCCGGTTTGGGTTTTTTGGGTTGGAAAAAGGGGGGAAATGGGGCGAAAGCAGAGTGACTCCAGAGTGACTCCACTTTGGGGCTTCAGATTGACTCCACTTTGGGCCTTCGTTGCCCGGAAAGGGGAAACGCGGCAAAGCGGATTGACTCCAGTTTGGCTTTTTTGGGATTTAAATCCGGGGGAAAGGTCCGAAACCAGAGTGACTCCAGACTGACTCCACTTTGGGGCTTCAGTCTGACTCCGCTTGGGGGCTTCGTTGCCCGGAAAGGGGAAACGCGGCAAAGCGGATTGACTCCAGTTTGGCGTTTTTGGGGATTTAAATCCAGGGGAAAGGTCCGAAACCGGAGTGACTCCAGACTGACTCCACTTTGGGGATCCAGACTGACTCCGCTTGGGGGCTTCGTTGCCCGGAAAGGGGAAACGCAGCAAAGCGGATTGACTCCAGTTTGGCGTTTTTGGGGATTTAAATCCAGGGGAAAGGTCCGAAACCGGAGTGACTCCAGACTGACTCCACTTTGGGGATCCAGACTGACTCCGCTTGGGGGCTTCGTTGCCCGGAAAGGGGAAAGGCAGCAAAGCAGATTGAGTCCAGTTTGGGGCTTCCGACTGACTCCACTTTGGGGCTTCCGACTGACTCAACCGGGAGCGAAAGCGGAGTAGCCGCCCCTGGTGTAGATGCGCCTCCGGATTCAGAGTCCGGATTGAGTCCAGTTTGGGGTTTTTTGTTGGCAAAAAGGGGGGAATGGGGCGAAAGCGGAGTGACTCCAGACTGACTCCACTTTGGGGCTTCCGACTGACTCCACCGGGATCGGGAGCGAAAGTGGAGTAGCTGCCCCGTGTGTAGACGCGCCGATTCAGAGTCCGGTTAAGTCGACGATGGCCTTGATGAAGAGGGTGTCGTCCCGGACGGCCATCTTGGAAAGGGGGCAGAAGAGGGGGCAGCCGCTGGCGAAACCGGAGTGATTTCAGACTGACTCCGCTTTGGGGCTTCAGACTGACTCCAATTTGACTCCACTTTGGGGCTTCAGACTGACTCCACTTTGACTCCGCTTTGGGCCTTCAGACTGACTCCACTTTGGGGCTTCGTTTCCCAGAAAGGGGAAACGCAGCAAACCGGACTGACTCCACTTTGGGGCTCCAGACTGACTCCACTTTGGGGCTTCATTTCCTGGAAAGGGGAAACGTGACAAACCGGATTGAGTACAGTTTGGGGTTTTTTGGTTTGAAATCCAGGAAAAACGGGGCGAAAGTGGAGTGACTCCACCCAAACCTTTTTCCGGAAGCTCTCGCACTCAGGTCCAGGATCGGGAGCGAAAGTGGAGTAGCCGCCCCCCATGTAGACGCGCCACCGGATTCGGAGTCCGGATTGAGTTTTTGGGTTGGAAAAATGGGGGGAATGGGGCAAAACCGGAGTGACTCCAGACTGACTCCACTTTCCGACTGACTCCACCAGGAGCGGGAGCGAAAGCTGAGTAGCTGCCCCCCATGTAGACACGCCACCGGATTCAGAGTCCGGATTGAGTTTTTTTGGTTGGAAAAATGGGGGAAATGAGGCAAAACCGGAGTGACTCCAGACTGACTCCACTTTCCGACTGACTCCACCAGGAGTGGGAGCAAAAGCGGAGTAGCCGCCCCCCATGTAGACGCGCCAATTCAGAGTCCGGTTAGGTCGACGATGGCCTTGATGAAGAGGGTGTCGTCCCGGACGTAGGAGTCCCGGGCGGCCATCTTGGAAAGGGGGCAGAAAAGGGGGCAGCCGCTGGCGAAACCGGAGTGATTTCAGACTGACTCCGCTTTGGGGCTCCAGACTGACTCCGCTTTGGGATTCAGAGTCCGGATTGAGTTTTTGGGTTGGAAAAATGGGGGAAATGGGGCAAAACCGGAGTGACTCCAGACTGACTCCACTTTCCGACTGACTCCACCAGGAGCGGGAGCGAAAGCGGAGTAGCCGCCCCCCATGTAGACGCGCCGATTCAGAGTCCGGTTAGGTCGACGATGGCCTTGATGAAGAGGGTGTCGCCCCGGACGTAGGAGTCCCGGGCGGCCATCTTGGAAAGGGGGCAGAAAAGGGGGCAGCCGCTGGCGAAACCGGAGTGATTTCAGACTGACTCCGCTTTGGGGCTCCAGACTGACTCCGCTTTGGGATTCAGAGTCCAGATTGAGTTTTTGGGTTGGAAAAATGGGGGGAATGGGGCAAAACCGGAGTGACTCCAGAGTGACTCCACTTTCTGACTGACTCCACCAGGAGCGGGAGCAAAAGCGGAGTAGCTGCCCCCCATGTAGACGTGCCATCGGATTCGGGGTCCGGATTGAGTTTTTTTGGGTTGGAAAAATGGGGGAAATGAGGCAAAACCGGAGTGACTCCAGACTGACTCCACTTTCCGACTGACTCCACCAGGAGTGGGAGCGAAAGCAGAGTAGCCGCCCCCCATGTAGACGCGCCAATTCAGAGTCCGGTTAGGTCGACGATGGCCTTGATGAAGAGGGTGTCGTCCCGGACGTAGGAGTCCCGGGCGGCCATCTTGGAAAGGGGGCAGAAAAGGGGGCAGCCGCTGGCGAAACCGGAGTGATTTCAGACTGACTCCGCTTTGGGGCTCCAGACTGACTCCGCTTTGGGATTCAGAGTCCGGATTGAGTTTTTGGGTTGGAAAAATGGGGGAAATGGGGCAAAACTGGAGTGACTCCAGACTGACTCCACTTTCCGACTGACTCCACCAGGAGCGGGAGCGAAAGCGGAGTAGCTGCCCCCCATGTAGACGCGCCACCGGATTCAGAGTCCGGATTGAGTTTTTTTGGGTTGGAAAAATGGGGGAAATGGGCAAAACCGGAGTGACTCCAGAGTGACTCCGCTTTCCGACTGACTCCACCAGGAGTGGGAGCGAAAGCGGAGTAGCCGCCCCCCATGTAGACGCGCCGATTCAGAGTCCGGTTAGGTCGACGATGGCCTTGATGAAGAGGGTGTCGTCCCGGACGTAGGAGTCCCGGGCGGCCATCTTGGAAAGGGGGCAGAAAAGGGGGCAGCCGCTGGCCACGTTCAGCGCGCCGATTGGACGCTGGAAAGAGGAGGAGGTCACGTCTGGACGGAAGGCGTCGATCACATGCTCCCGGTGATCCTGGTCTAGCAGCATCAGGGTGACCTGGGGAGAAACCGGAGTCAGACCAGTTTCGGATCGGGGGCGGAGGAAACAGTAAACGAAACGGACTTCGCTTTCGGAGATCTATTTCTGGGAAGCGGATTCACTCCAGTTTCAGGATTTATTTGAGATCAGCTTTCCAGCATCAGGGTGACCTGGGAGGAGGGGAACCGGAGTCAGACCAGTTTCGGAGGGTTGGGGTCTGGTTCGGATTGGGGGAAAAGAAACAGACTCTGTTTTGGGGGAATGGAAAGTGGATTCACTCCAGTTTGAGGATTTATTTGAGATCAGCTTTCCAGCATCAGGGTGACCTGGGAGGGGGGGAACCGGAGTCAGACCAGTTTCGGAGGGTTGGGGTCCGGTTCGGATTGGGGGAAAAGAAACAGACTCTGTTTTGGGGGAATGGAAAGTGGATTCACTCCAGTTTGAGGATTTATTTGAGATCAGCTTTCCAGCATCAGTTTGACCTGGGAGGAGGGGAAGCGAGTCAAACCAGTTTCGGAGGGTCGGGGTCTGGTTCGGATTGGGGGAAAAGAAACAGACTCTGTTTTGGGGGAATGGAAAGTGGATTCACTCCAGTTTGAGGATTTATTTGAGATCAGCTTTCCAGCATCAGGGTGACCTGGGAGGAGGGGAACCGGAGTCAGACCAGTTTCGGAGGCTCGGGGTCTGGTTCGGATTGGGGGAAAAGAAACAGACTCTGTTTTGGGGGAATGGAAAGTGGATTCACTCCAGTTTGAGGATTTATTTGAGATCAGCTTTCCAGCATCAGGGTGACCTGGGAGGAGGGGAACCGGAGTCAGACCAGTTTCGGTGGCTCGGGGTCTGGTTCGGATTGGTGGAAAAGAAACAGACTCTCTTTTGGGGGAATGGAAAGTGGATTCACTCCAGTTTGAGGATTTATTTGAGATCAGCTTTCCAGCATCAGGGTGACCTGGGAGGCGGGGAACCGGAGTCAGACCAGTTTCGGATCGGGGGGCGGAGGAAACGGAAAGGGGATTTGCTGCGGTTTGGGGGGTTTCCAGGAAAAGAAAAGTCAGGGAATGGAAAGTGGATTCACTCCACTTTCAGGGCTTATCGGAGATCAGGTTTGGAGGAAACGGAAAGCGGATTAACTCCAGTTTCAGGGCTTATTGGAGATCCGTTTTCAAGGAAACAGAAAGTGGATTCGCTCCACTTTGGGGGTTCCCAGGAGAAGAAATGGACTCTGCTTTGGGGGTTCGTTTCAGAGCGGCGTGCGGGGGAACGGAAAGCGGATTGACTCCACTTTCAAAGGTTTTAGATCAGCTTAATAGGAAATGAAAGGTGACCTGGGATGAGAGAAACTGGAGTCAGACCAGTTTCGGGGGGTCGGGGTCTGGTTCGGATTGGGGAAAAAGAAACAGACTCTGTTTTGGGGGAATGGAAAGTGGATTCACTCCAGTTTCAGGGCTTATTGGGGATCAACTTTGCAGAAAATGGAAAGTGGATTCACTCCAGTTTCAGGGCTTATCGGGGATCAACTTTGCAGAAAATGGAAAGTGGATTCACTCCCGTTTCAGGGCTTATCGGGGATCAACTTTGTAGGAAATGGAAAGTGGATTCACTCCACTTTCAGGGCTTATCACAGAGCAGAGTTCTAGGAAAGGGAAAGTGGATTCACTCCACTTTCAGGGCTTATTGGACATCAGCTTTCTAGGGAACGGAAAGCGGATTCACTCCACTTTGGGGTTCCCAGGAAAGGAAACGGACTCTGCTTTCGGGTTTTATTTTAGAGCATCGTTCAAGGAAACGGAAAGCGGTTTCACTCCAGTTTCAAAGGTTTTGGATCAGCTTAATAGGAAATGGAAGGTGGAGTCACTCCACTTTGGGGGTTCCCAGGGAAACAAATGGACTCGGCTTTCGGGGTTCATTTCGGAACCACGTGCTGGGGAATGGAAAGCGGAGTCACTCCGGTTTCAGGGCTTGTCGGAGATCAGCTTTGTAGGAAACGGAAAGCGAATTCACTGCGGTTTCAGGGCTTGTCGGAGATCAGCTTTGTAGGAAACGGAAAGCGGAGTCACTCCGGTTTCAGGGCTTGTCAGAGATCAGCTTTGTAGGAAACGGAAAGCGGAGTCACTCCGGTTTCAGGGCTTGTCGGAGATCAGCTTTGTAGGAAACGGAAAGCGGATTCACTGCGGTTTGGGGGTTTGCTGGGAAAAAACCAGACTAAGCTTTCGGAGCAGCATTCAGGGGAACGGAAAGCGGAGTCACTCCAGTTTCAGGGCTTATCATCGCTCCACTTCGGAGGTTTCCAGGAAAAGAAACTGACTCCGCTTTCGGGCTTCGTTTCAGAGCGGAGTTCTGGGAAACAGAAAGCGGATTCACTCCACTTCCAGGGCTTATCATAGACCAGCTTGCTAGGAAACGGAAAGCGGATTGACTCCACTTTGGGCCTTTGTTTCCAAACTGGCTTTCCGGAGAAGCAAATTGACTCCGCTTTCAGGTTGGTTTTCAATCAGCTTCGCAGAAAACCGGGACAGCGCTAAACCAGATTCAGCCCAGTTCCTTGGGATTTTCAACCAGTTTTCCCGGAAAGCGGAGTCACTCCGCTTTCAGCTTTCTAGACTACGGAAATCAGACTGACTCCACTTTGGGGCTTCCGATTGACTCCACTTTGGGGCTCTAGACTGACTCCACTTTTGGCTTTGAGCTTTCTAGCAAACGGAAATCAGAGTGACTCCACTTTGGGGCTTCAGATTGACTCCACTTTGGGGCTCCAGACTGACTCCACTTTTGGCTTTCAGCTTTCTAGCAAACGGAAATCAGAGTGACTCCACTTTGGGGCTCCAGATTGACTCCACTTTTGGCTTTCAGCTTTCTAGCAAATGGAAATCAGAGTGACTCCACTTTGGGGCTCCAGACTGACTCCACTTTGAGGCTTCAGACTGACTCCACTTTGGGCCTTCATTTCCCGGAAAGGGGAAACTCAGCAAACGGGATTGACTCCAGTTTGGGGTTTTTTGTTTGAAATCTGGGGAAAACGGGGAAAATGGGGTGAAACCGGAGTGACTCCGGTTTTGGGTTTTTTTCCTTTTAAATCCGGGAAAACAGTCCGAAACCGGAGTGACTCCGGTTTTGGCTTTGAGCATTCTAGCAAACGGAAATCAGACTGACTCCACTTTGGGGCTTCAGACTGACTCCGCTTTGGGCCTTCATTTCCCAGAAAAGAGAAACGCAGCAAACCGGATTGACTCCAGTTTGGTGGGGTTTTTTTGCTTATAAATCCGGGGAAAAGGTGTGAAACCGGAGTGACTCCGGTTCGGCCTACCTTCTGGTTGAAGGGCCACTTCAGGAGGACGAAAAAGAGGGAGAGGAAAGGGGAAACGCGGCAAACCGGATTGACTCCAGTTGGGGTTTTTTTTTGCTATAAATCCGGGGAAAATGGGGGAAAGGGGGTGAAACTGGAGTGACTCCAGACTGACTCCACTTTGGGGCTCCAGACTGACTCCGCTTTAGGCCTTCCTTTCCCGGAAAGGGGAAAGGCAGCAAACCGGATTGACTCCAGTTTGGGGTTTTTGGCTTATAAACCCGGGAAAAAGGTCCGAAACTGGAGTGACTCCACTTTGGGCTTTCAGCTTTCTAGACGACAGAAACCAGATTGACTCCACTTTGGGGCTTCTGACTGACTCCGCTTTGGGCCTTCGTTTCCCGGAAAGGGGAAATGCGCCAAACTGGATTGACTCCGGTTTGGTTTTTTGGTTATAAATCAGGGGGAAAGCTCTGACCGGAGTGACTCCAGACTGACTCCAATTTGGGCCTTCCGAGCGACTCCGCTTTCGGCCTTTGTTTCCCGGAAAGGGGAAAAGCGGCAAACTGGATTGACTCCAGTTTGGGGGGTTTTTTGGTTCTGAATCCGGGAAAAAGGTCCGAAACCAGAGTGACTCCAGACTGACTCCACTTTGGGGCTTCAGACTGACTCCACTTTCCCCGGAAAGGGGAAACGCAGCAAAGCGGATTGACTCCAGTTTGGGGCTTCTGACTGACTCCGCTTTGGGCCTTCGTTTCCCGGAAAGGGGAAACGCGCCAAACTGGATTGACTCCAGTATGGGTTTTTTTTGTTTGAAATCCGGGGAAAATGGGGCGAAACCAGAGTGACTCCAGATTGACTCCACTTTAGGATTTTGTTTCCTGGAAAGGGGAAACGCAGCAAACCGGATTGAGTCTAGTTTGCGGCTTCAGACTGACTCCACTTTGGGGCTCCAGACTGACTCCACTTTGACTCCACTTTGGGGCATCAGACTGAGTCCACTTTGACTCCGCTTTGGGGCTTCGTTTCCTGGAAAGGGGCAACACGCTAAACCGGAGTGACTCCGGTTTGGCCTACCTTCTGGTTGAAGGGCCACTTCAGGAGGATGAAGAGGGAGAGGAAAGGGGAAAGGCGGCAAACCGGATTGACTCCACTTTGCAGTTTTTTTGTTATAAATGGGGGAAAAAGCTCTGAATCCGGAGTGACTCCAGTTTGGCCTACCTTCTGGTTGAAGGGCCACTTCGGAAGCGTGTCGTTTGGCCCCTTCATGAGGACAAAGAAGAGGGAGAGGAAAGGGGAAACGCAGCAAACCAGATTGACTCCAGTTTGGGGTTTTTTGGTTCTAAATCCGGGAAAAACAGGGTGAAACCGGAGTGACTCCAAACTGACTCCACTTTGGGGCTTCAGATTGACTCCACTTTCCCCGGAAAGGGGAAACGCAGCAAACCGGATTGAGTCCAGTTTGGTTTTGTTTGCTTGTTTTAAATGCGGGAAAAACGGGGGAAATGGGGCGAAAGCGGAGTGACTCCAGACTGACTCCACTTTGGGCTTTCAGCTTTCTAGACAACGGAAATCAGACTGACTCCGCTTTGGAGTTTCATTTCCCAGAAAGGGGACATGTGCCAAACCAGATTGACTCCAGTTTGTTTTTGCTTTAAATCCAGGAAAAAGGTCCGAAACCAGAGTGACTCCAGATTGACTCCACTTTGGGGCTTCAGACTGACTCCACTTTCCCCGGAAAGGGGAAACGCAGCAAACCAGATTGAGTCCAGTTTGGTTTTGTTTGCTTGTTTTAAATGCGGGAAAAACGGGGGAAATGGGGCGAAAGCGGAGTGACTCCAGACTGACTCCACTTTGGGCTTTCAGCTTTCTAGACAACGGAAATCAGACTGACTCCGCTTTGGAGTTTCATTTCCCAGAAAGGGGACATGTGCCAAACCAGATTGACTCCAGTTTGTTTGTTTTTGCTTTAAAT
Source organism: Podarcis cretensis (assembly GCF_951804945.1). Lineage (NCBI taxonomy): Eukaryota > Metazoa > Chordata > Lepidosauria > Squamata > Lacertidae > Podarcis > Podarcis cretensis. Next base: position 179,343 of record NW_027647839.1, on the reverse strand, counting down.
CCAGGAAAAAGGTCCGAAACCAGAGTGACTCCAGATTGACTCCACTTTGGGGCTTCAGACTGACTCCACTTTCCCCGGAAAGGGGAAACGCAGCAAACCAGATTGAGTCCAGTTTGGTTTTGTTTGCTTGTTTTAAATGCGGGAAAAACGGGGGAAATGGGGCGAAAGCGGAGTGACTCCAGACTGACTCCATTTTGGGCTTTCAGCTTTCTAGACAATGGAAATCAGACTGACTCTGCTTTGGAGCTTCATTTCCCAGAAAGGGGACATGTGCCAAACCAGATTGACTCCAGTTTGTTTTTTGTTTTTTTGCTTTAAATCCGGGGAAAAGGTCCGAAACCGGAGTGACTCCAGACTGACTCCACTTTGGGGCTTCAGACTGACTCCACTTTCCCCGGAAAGGGGAGACGCAGCAAACCGGATTGACTCCAGTTTAGTTTTTTTGTTTTAAATCCAGGAAAAAAATGGGAAATGGGGTGAAACCGGAGTGACTCCAGACTGACTCCACTTTGGGCTTTCAGCTTTCTAGATGACGGAAATCAGACTGACTCCACTTCCCAGAAAGGGGAAACGCAGCAAACTGGATTGAGTCCACTTTGCAGTTTATTTGTTATAAATGGGGGGGGAAGCTCCGAAACCGGAGTGACTCTGGTTTGGCCTACCTTCTGGTTGAAGGGCCACTTCAGGAGGACGAAGAAGAGGGAGAGGAAAGGGGAAACACAGCAAACCAGATTGACTCCGGTTTGGTTTTTTGGTTATAAATCAGGGGGAAAGGTCTGACCGGAGTGACTCCAGACTGACTCCAATTTGGGCCTTCCGACCAACTCCGCTTTCGGCCTTTGTTTCCCGGAAAGGGGAAACGCGGCAAACTGGATTGACTCCAGTTTGGGGGGTTTTTTGGTTCTGAATCCGGGAAAAAGGTCCGAAACCAGAGTGACTCCAGACTGACTCCACTTTGGGGCTTCAGACTGACTCCACTTTCCCCGGAAAGGGGAAACGCAGCAAAGCGGATTGACTCCAGTTTGGGGGGTTTTTTTGTTTTAAATCTGGGGAAAAGGTCTGAAACCGGAGTGACTCCAGACTGACTCCACTTTGGGCTTTTAGCTTTCTAGACGACGTAAATCAGACAGACTCCACTTTGGGACTTCAGACTGACTCCACTTTCCCCATAAAGGGGAAACATACCAAACCGGATTCAATCCAGTTTAGGTTGTTTTGTTTGAAATCCAGGAAAACAGTCCGAAACTGGAGTGACTCCACTTTTGGCTTTCAGCTTTCTAGACGGTGGAAATCAGACTTCCGTTTCCCGGAAAGGGGAAACGCGGCAAACCGGATTGACTCCAGTTTGGGGATTTTTTCTTTTTAATCCGGGAAAACAGTCCGAAACTGGAGTGACTCCACTTTGGGCTTTCAGCTTTCTAGACGGCGGAAATCAGACTTCCGTTTCCCGGAAAGGGGAGACGCGGCAAACCGGATTGACTCCGGTTTCGGATTTTTTCCCTTTTAAATCCGGGAAAACGGTCCGAAACCGGAGTGACTCCACTTTGGTCTTTCAACTTTCTAGACGGCAGAAATCAGACTTCCGTTTCCCGGAAAGGGGAGACGCGGCAAACCGGATTGACTCCAGTTGGGGGTTTTTTTTCTTTTAAATCCGGGAAAACGCTCCGAAAACGGAGTGACTCCACTTTGGGCTTTCAGCTTTCTAGACGGCGGAAATCAGACTTCCGTTTCCCGGAAAGGGGAAACGCGCCAAACCGGATTGACTCCGGTTTCGGATTTTTTTCCTTTGAAATCCGGGAAAACGGTCCGAAACCGGAGTGACTCCACTTTGGGCTTTCAGCTTTCTAGACGGTGGAAATCAGACTTCCATTTCCCGGAAAGGGGAAACATGGCAAACCGGATTGACTCCAGTTGGGGGTTTTCTTTCTTTTAAATCTGGGAAAACGCTCCGAAAACGGAGTGACTCCACTTTGGGCTTTCAGCTTTCTAGACGGCGGAAATCAGACTTCCGTTTCCGGGAAAGGGGAGAGGCAGCAAACCGGATTGACTCCAGTTTGGATTTTTTTCCTTTTAAATCCGGGAAAACGGTCCGAAACTGGAGTGACTCCACTTTGCGCTTTCAGCTTTGTAGACGGCGGAAATCAGACTTCCGTTTCTGGGAAAGGGGAGAGGCGGCAAACCGGATTGACTCCGGTTTAGGGTTTTTTTGGTTTTAAACGGGGGAAATGGAGTGAAACTGGAGTGACTCCGGTTTGGCCTACCTTTTGGTTGAAGGGCCACTTCAGGAGCGCGTCGTTGGGCCCCTTCATGAGGACGAAAAAGAGGGAGAGGAAAGGGGAAACGCGGCAAACCGGAGTGACTCCAGTTGGGGTTTTTTCCCTTTTAAATCCGGGAAAACGGTCCGAAACCGGAGTGACTCCACCTTTGGGCTTTCAGCTTTCTAGACGGCGGAAATCAGACTTCCGTTTCCGGGAAAGGGGAGAGGCGGCAAACCGGATTGACTCCAGTTTGGGGTTTTTTTCTTTTAAATCCGGGAAAACGGTCTGAAACCGGAGTGACTCCACTTTGGGCTTTTAGCTTTCTAGACGGCGGAAATCAGACTTCCGTTTCCCGGAAAGGGGAGACGTGGCAAACCGGATTGACTCCAGTTTGGGGTTTTTTTCCTTTTAAATCTGGGAAAACAGTCCAAAACCGGAGTGACTCCGGTTTTGGCTTTCAGCTTTCTAGATGACAGAAATCAGACTGACTCCACTTTGGGGCTTCAGACTGACTCCGCTTTGGGCCTTCATTTCCCAGAAAAGAGAAACGTAGCAAACCGGATTGACTCCAGTTTGGTGGGGTTTTTTTGCTTATAAATCCAGGGAAAAGGTGTGAAACCGGAGTGACTCCGGTTCGGCCTACCTTCTGGTTGAAGGGCCACTTCAGGAGGGCGTCATTGGGCCCCTTCATGAGGACGAAAAAGAGGGAGAGGAAAGGGGAAACGCGGCAAACCGGATTGACTCCAGTTGGGGTTTTTTTTTGCTATAAATCCGGGGAAAATGGGGGAAAGGGGGTGAAACTGGAGTGACTCCAGACTGACTCCACTTTGGGGCTCCAGACTGACTCCGCTTCAGACGGTGGAAATCAGACTTCCATTTCCCGGAAAGGGGAGACGCGGCAAACCGGATTGACTCCGGTTTAGGGGTTTTTTTGTTTTAAACGGGGGAAATGGAGTGAAACCGGAGTGACTCCGGTTTGGCCTACCTTCTGGTTGAAGGGCCACTTCAGGAGCGCATCGTTGGGCCCCTTCATGAGGACAAAAAAGAGGGAAAGGAAAGGGGAAACGCGGCAAACCGGATTGACTCCAGTTTGGGGGTTTTTTCCTTTGAAATCCGGGAAAACGCTCCAAAACTGGAGTGACTCCACCTTTGGCTTTCAGCTTTCTAGACGGCGGAAATCAGACTTCCATTTCCCGGAAAGGGGAAACGTGGCAAACCGGATTGACTCCAGTTTGGGGATTTTTTCTTTTAAATCCGGGAAAACAGTCCGAAACCGGAGTGACTCCACTTTGGGCTTTCAGCTTTCTAGACGGTGGAAATCAGACTTCCGTTCCCCGGAAAGGGGAGACGCGGCAAACCGGATTGACTCCAGTTGGGGGTTTTTTTTCTTTTAAATCCGGGAAAACGCTCCGAAAATGGAGTGACTCCACTTTGGGCTTTCAGCTTTCTAGACGGCGGAAATCAGACTTCCGTTTCCCGGAAAGGGGAAACGCGGCAAACCGGATTGACTCTGGTTTAGGATTTTTTTTGTTTTAAACGGGGGAAATGGAGTGAAACCGGAGTGACTCCACTTTGGGCTTTCAGCTTTCTAGACGGCGGAAATCAGACTTCCGTTTCCCGGAAAGGGGAGACGTGGCAAACCGGATTGACTCCAGTTTGGGGTTTTTTTCCTTTTAAATCTGGGGAAACAGTCCAAAACCGGAGTGACTCCGGTTTTGGCTTTCAGCTTTCTAGATGACAGAAATCAGACTGACTCCACTTTGGGGCTTCAGACTGACTCCGCTTTGGGCCTTCATTTCCCAGAAAAGAGAAACGTAGCAAACCGGATTGACTCCAGTTTGGTGGGGTTTTTTTGCTTATAAATCCAGGGAAAAGGTGTGAAACCGGAGTGACTCCGGTTCGGCCTACCTTCTGGTTGAAGGGCCACTTCAGGAGGGCGTCATTGGGCCCCTTCATGAGGACGAAAAAGAGGGAGAGGAAAGGGGAAACGCGGCAAACCGGATTGACTCCAGTTGGGGTTTTTTTTTGCTATAAATCCGGGGAAAATGGGGGAAAGGGGGTGAAACTGGAGTGACTCCAGACTGACTCCACTTTGGGGCTCCAGACTGACTCCGCTTTAGACGGTGGAAATCAGACTTCCATTTCCCGGAAAGGGGAGACGCGGCAAACCGGATTGACTCCGGTTTCGGGTTTTTTTGGTTTTAAACGGGGAAAATGGAGTGAAACCGGAGTGACTCCGGTTCGGCCTACCTTCTGGTTGAAGGGCCACTTCAGGAGCGCGTCATTGGGCCCCTTCATGAGGACGAAAAAGAGGGAGAGGAAAGGGGAAACGCGGCAAACCGGATTGACTCTGGTTTAGGATTTTTTTTGTTTTAAACGGGGGAAAGTGGAGTGAAACCGGAGTGACTCCACTTTGGGCTTTCAGCTTTCTAGACGGCAGAAATCAGACTTCCGTTTCCCGGAAAGGGGAGAGGCGGCAAACCGGATTGACTCCGGTTTCGGGTTTTTTTGGTTTTAAACGGGGGAAATGGAGTGAAACCGGAGTGACTCTGGTTTGGCCTACCTTCTGGTTGAAGGGCCACTTCAGGAGCGCGTCGTTGGGCCCCTTCATGAGGACGAAAAAGAGGGAGAGGTGGGTGTTGCGCCCGGATCCGTCGCCGTTGAGGTAAAGGCGGAGACACATCTTGTAGCCGTAGCGGCTGGTGTAGAAGGCTGGAAGGAGGGAAGGAGGAAGAGTGAGGAAGGAGGAGAGGAAGGAGGGAAGGAAGGAGGAAGGAAGGAAGGAAGGAGGGAGGGAGGGAAGGAAAAAGGAAGGAAGCAGAGAAGCAGATAAGGAAGGGAGGAGGGAAGGAGGGAGGGAGGGAAGGAAGGAAGGAGGGAAGCAGAGAAGGAAGGAGGGAGGGAGGGAAGGAGGGAGGGAGGGAGGGAAGGAAGGAAGGAGGGAAGGGAGGAAGGAAGGAAGGAGGGAGGGAAGGAAGGAGGGAAGGAGGGAGGGAGGGAAGGAAGGAAGGGAGGGAGGGAGGGAAGGAAGGGAGGGAGGGAGGGAAGGAAGGAGGGAAGGAGGGAGGGAAGGATGGAGGGAAGGAAGGAGGGAAGGAGGGAGGGAAGGAAGGAAGGAAGGAAAAAGGAAGGAAGCAGAGAAGCAGATAAGGAAGGAAGGAGGGAAGGAGGGAGGGAGGGAAGGAAGGAAGGAAGGAAGGGAGGGAGGGAGGGAAGGAAAAAGGAAGGAAGCAGAGATGGAAGGAGGGAGGGAGGAAGAGTGAGGAAGGAGGAGAGGAAGGAGGGAAGGAGGGAGGGAAGGAAGGAGGGAAGGAGGGAGGGAAGGAAGGGAGGGAGGGAGGGAAGGGAGGGAGGGAGGGAGGGAGGGAGGGAGGGAAGGAAGGAAGGAGGAAAGGAAGGAAGGGAGGGAGGGAAGGAAAAAGGAAGGAAGCAGAGATGGAAGGAGGGAGGGAGGAAGAGTTAGGAAGGAGGAGAGGACGGAGGGAAGGAAGGAGGAAGGGAAGGAGGGAAGGAAGGAGGGAGGGAAGGAAAAAGGAAGGAAGCAGAGAAGGAAGGAGGGAGGGAGGGAGGAAGAAGGGAGGGAATGAAGGAAGGAAGGAAAGAGGGAGGGAAGGAGGGAGGGAAGGAGGGAGGGAAGGAAGGAAGGAAGGAGGGAGGGAGGGAAGGAAGGAGGGAAGGAAGGAAGAAGGAAGAGTTAGGAAGGAGGAGAGGAAGTAGGGAAGGAGGGAGGGAGGGAGGGAAGGAAAAAGGAAGGAAGCAGAGAAGCAGATAAGGAAGGAAAGAGGGAAGGAGGGAGGGAGGGAAGGAAGGAAGGAAGCAGAGAAGGAAGGAAGGAGGGAAGGAGAGAAGGAAGACCGAAAAGAAGGGAGGGAGGCAGAGAAGAAGAGGGAGAAAAGAAGAAAGGGGGAAGGAAGGAAGGAAGGAAGGAAGGAAGGAAGGAAGGAAGGAAGGAAGGATAGAAGCAAGGAAGATAGAAAAGGAAGGAGGGAAGGAGCAAGGGAAGGAAGAAGGAAGGGAAGGAAGGAGGGAGGGAGAGAAGGAAGGAAGGGGGAAGAAGAAAGGAAGAAAAGAAGAAAGAGGGACAAAGGAGGGAGGAAGGGAGGGAGGGAGGGAGGGAGGAGAAAAAGAAGGGGAAAAGGGAGGAAGGGAGGAAGGAGGGAGGGAGGGAGGGAAGGAATAGAAGTAAGGAAGAAAAGAAGGAAGGAAGGAAGGAAGGAAAGGAAGGAGGGAAGGAGCGAGGGAAGGAAGGAGGGAAGGAAGGAGAAAGAGAGATAGAGGGATAGATAGAGGGAGGGAGGGAAAGAAGGAAGGAAGGGAGGAAGGAAGGGAGGAAGGAAGGAGCGAGGGAAGGAAGGAAGGAGCGAGGGAAGGAAGGAGGAAGGGAAGGAAGGAAGGGAAGGGAAGGGAAGGGAAGGGAGGAAGGAAGGAAGGAAGGAAAAGCAGGGCGGGAGGGAGGGAAGGAAACAGGAAGTCCACCCAAGGAAGGAAGGAAGGAAGGAAGGAAGGAAGGAAAAGGAGGGCGGGAGGGAGGGAAGGAAACAGGAAGACCACCCAAGGAAGGAAGGAAGGAAGGAAGGAAAAGGAGGGCGGGAGGGAGGGACGGAAACAGGAAGTCCACCCACCCGGCGAGAAGACGGCCGGCGCCCGTCCGGCCACCGCTTCCTGCCTCTTCCGCCCCACTTCCTCCACCTTCCAGATCAGGACGCCGTCGTAGGTCGCCGCCCCCACTTCCTCCAGCGCCGCTTCCTTCAGCGCCAACTTCCTCTCCAGCGTCCGGATCTGTGGGGCGGGAGGTGTGGGTCAGGGGGGGCAGCGAATCGGGAGCCCCCAATCCCCGCCCCGGATTCGCCCCCGAAGCTTGGGGGTCGGAGTATCGGCTGTAGTATTAATCGAATGATAGGTGTTAGTACTACTGGTAGTATTGGGGTCGCGATTCTCATTTGCATCTTTAGGTTACTGGTATTATCGGCTCTAGTATTAATACTCTGGCTTGATACTACTCGCCTGAGTAACAGGAAAGATGTGAATGGGAATGATCCCGATACTACCGATAATACTTTAGTAGTATTTGCACTCTTATGGGGAGTCTGGAGCTTGTGGGTCCGAGTATCGGCGCGCCGAAAGGGGAGCGCCAGGGGTTTGGAGGAGTATTTGGCCTAGTATCAACCGCATGGTAGATGTTAGTACTCCTGGTAGTACTGGGGTCACGATTCTCATTTGCACCCGAAACTTGTGGGTCGGAGTATCGGCGCGCCGAAAGGGGAGCGCCGGGGGTTTGGAGGAGTATTGGGAGTAGTATCAATCGCATGGTAGATGTTAGTACTACTGGTAGTATTGGGGTCGCGATTCTCATTTGCACCTTTAGGTTACTGGTATTATTGGCCTTAGTATTAATACTCTGGCTTGATACTACTCACCTGAGTAACAGGAAAGATGTGAATGGGAATGATCCTGATACTACCGGTAATACTACACTCTTAATGGGAGTAGTATCAATTGCATGATAGACGTTAGTACTCCTGGTAGTATTTTGGTCGCGATTCTCATTCGCACCTTTTGTATTGCTCAGGTTACTGGTATTATTGGCCTTAGTATTAATACTCTGGCTTGATACTACTCGCCTGAGTAACACAAAAGATGGGAATGGGAATGATCCTGATACTACCAGTAATACTTTAGTAGTATTTGCATTGTTATTGGGAGTAGTATCAAACGCATGATAGATGTTAGTACTCCTGGTAGTATTGGGGTCGTGATTCTCATTTGCACCTTTTGTATTGCTCAGGTTACTGGTATTATTGGCCTTAGTATTAATACTCTGGCTTGATACTACTCGCCTGAGTAACACGAAAGATGTAAATGGGAATGATCCTGATACTACCAGTAATACTTTAGTAGTATTTGCACTCTTATGGGGAGTCTGGAGCTTGGGGGTCGGAGTATCGGCGCGCCGAAAGGGGAGCGCCGGGGGTTTGGAGGAGTATTGGGAGTAGTATCAATCGCATGGTAGATATTAGTACTCCTGGTAGTATTGGGGTCGCGATTCTCATTCGCACCTTTCGTATTGCTCAGGTTACTGGTATTATTGGCCTTAGTATTAATACTCTGGATTGATACTATTCATCTGAGTAACACGAAAGATGGGAATGGGAATGATCCTGATACTACCGGTAATACTAGTGATCTGAGTATGATACTAGTAATCTAAAGATGCAAATGGTATGATACTAGTAATGCTTTGGAATGATACTAGTACTCTGAGTATGATACCAGTAATCCAAAGATGCAAATGGAAATGATCCTGCTAGCAATACTAACCTGAGTACTACTGGTAGTATTGGGGTCGTGATTCTCATTTGCACCTTTTGTATTGCTCAGGTTACTGGTATTATTGGCCTTAGTATTAATACTCTGGCTTGATACTACTCACCCGAGTAACACGAAAGATGGGAATGGGAATGATCCTGATACTACTGGTAATACTTTAGTATTGCCGATTGCTAGTAGTATTTGCACTCTCATTGGGAGTAGTATCAATCGCAGGATAGATGTTAGTACTACTGGTAGTATTGGGGTCGCGATTCTCATTCGCACCTTTTGTGTTGCTCAGGTTACTGGTATTATTGGCCTTAGTATTAATACTCTGGCTTGATACATTTTGTATTACTCAGGTTACTAGCATTATTGGCTCTAGTATTAATACTCTGGCTTGATACTATTCACCTGAGTAACACGAAAGATGTGAATGGGAATGGTCCTGATACTACCGGTAATACTTTAGTAGTATTTGCACTCTTATTGGGAGTAGTATCAAACGCATGATAGACGTTAGTACTACTGGTAGTATTGGGGTCACGATTCTCATTCGCACCTTTAGGTTACTAGCATTATCGGCTCTAGTATTAATACTCTGGATTGATACTACTCGCCTGAGTAACACGAAAGATGTGAATGTGAATGATCCTGATACTACCGGTAATACTAGTGATCTGAGTATGATACTAATAATTTAAAGATGCAAATGGAAATGATACTAGTAACTACTGGTAGTACTACTGTTAGTACTACTGGTAGTATTGGGGTCGCGATTCTCATTTGCACTCTTATTGGGAGTAGTATCAAACGCATGATAGATGTTAGTACTACTGGTAGTACTGGGGTCGCGATTCTCATTCGCACCTTTAGGTTACTAGCATTATCGGCTCTAGTATTAATACTCTGGCTTGATACTACTCGCCCGAGTAACACGAAAGATGGGAATGGGAATGATCCTGATACTACCGGTAATACTTTAGTAGTATTTGCACTCTTATTGGGAGTAGTATCAATCGCAGGATAGGTGTTAGTACTACTGGTAGTATTGGGGTCGCGATTCTCATTCGCATCTTTAGGTTACTAGTTTAATTGGCCTAAGTATTAATACTCTGGATTGATACTACTCACCTGAGTAACAGGAAAGATGTGAATGGGAATGATCCTGATACTACCAGTAATACTTTAGTAGTATTTGCACTCTTATGGGGAGTCTGGAGCTTGTGGGTCGGAGTATCGGCGCGCCGAAAGGGGAGCGCCGGGGGTTTGGAGGAGTATTGGGAGTAGTATCAATCGCATGGTAGATGTTAGTACTACTGGTAGTATTGGGGTCGCGATTCTCATTCGTATCTTCCGTATTGCTCAGGTTACTGGTATTATTGGCCGTAGTATTAATACTCTGGCTTGATACTACTCACCCGAGTAACACGAAAGATGTGAATGACCCTGATACTACCGGTAATACTTTAGTATTGCCGATCGCTAGTAGTATTTGCACTCTTATTGGGAGTAGTATCAATCGCAGGATAGATGTTAGTACTACTGGTAGTATTGGGGTCGCGATTCTCATTCGCACCTTTCGTATTGCTCAGGTTACTGGTATTATCGGCCCTAGTATTAATACTCTGGCTTGATATTACTCGCCCGAGTAACACGAAAGATGGGAATGGGAATGATCCTGATACTACCGGTAATACTAGTGATCTGAGTATGATACTAGTAATCTAAAGATGCAAATGGTATGATACTAGTAATGCTTTGGAATGATACTAGTACTCTGAGTATGATACCAGTAATCCAAAGATGCAAATGGAAATGATCCTGCTAGCAATACTAACCTGAGTACTACTGGTAGTATTGGGGTCGTGATTCTCATTCGCATCTTTAGGTTACTAGCATTATCGGCTCTAGTATTAATACTCTGGCTTGATACTACTCGCCTGAGTAACACGAAAGATGGGAATGGGAATGATCCTGATACTACCGGTAATACTAGTCATCTGAGTATGATGCTAATAATTTAAAGATGCAAATGGAAATGATACTAGTAACACTTTGGAATGATACTAATACTCTGAGTATGATGCTAGTAATCTAAAGATGCAAATGGAAATGATACTAGTGTTAGTATTACTGGTAGTATTGGGGTCCTGATACGCGTTTGTCTCTTTAGTATCAGGCTACTAATGCTCTTCGTGTTAATAGCATGAGTAGTGCTGGTCTGGTTCGGGGGAGTAGTATTGGGATGATTACTCATAGCATTTGCCGTATTCTTGGGCGTAGTATCGATGGCGTGACTGAGGTTAGTATTGCTAGGAGGATCATTTCCATTTGCATCTTTGGATTACTAGCGTCATACTCAGAGTGCTAGTATCATTCCAGAGTGTTACTAGTATCATTTCCACTTGCATCTTTAGATTACTAGCATCATACTCAGAGTATTAGTATCATTCCAAAGTGTTACTAGTATCATTTCCATTTGCATCTTTAGATTACTGGTATCATACTCAGAGTACTAGTATCATTCCAAAGTGTTACTAGTATCATTTCCATTTGCATCTTTAGATTACTAGCCTCATACTCAGAGTACTAGTATCATTCCAGAGTGTTACTAGTATCATTTCCATTTGCATCTTTAGATTACTAGCGTCATACTCAGAGTGCTAGTATCATTCCAGAGTGTTACTAGTATCATTTCCATTTGCATCTTTAGATTACTAGCCTCATACTTAGAGTACTAATATCATTCCAGAGTGTTACTAGTATCATTTCCATTTCCATCTTTAGATTACTAGCATCATACTCAGAGTGCTAGTATCATTCCAAAGTGTTACTAGCATCATTTCCATTTGCATCTTTAGATTACTAGCAACATACTCAGAGTACTAGTATCATTCCAAAGTGTTAGTAGCATCATTTCCATTTGCATCTTTGGATTACTAGCATCATACTCAGAGTAGTAGTATCATTCCAGAGTGTTACTAGTATCATTTCCATTTGCATCTTTAGATTACTGGTATCATACTCAGAGTACTAGTATCATTCCAAAGTGTTACTAGTATCATTTCCATTTGCATCTTTAGATTACTAGCCTCATACTCAGAGTACTAGTATCATTCCAGAGTGTTACTAGTATCATTTCCATTTGCATCTTTAGATTACTAGCGTCATACTCAGAGTGCTAGTATCATTCCAGAGTGTTACTAGTATCATTTCCATTTGCATCTTTAGATTACTAGCCTCATACTTAGAGTACTAATATCATTCCAGAGTGTTACTAGTATCATTTCCATTTCCATCTTTAGATTACTAGCATCATACTCAGAGTGCTAGTATCATTCCAAAGTGTTACTAGCATCATTTCCATTTGCATCTTTAGATTACTAGCAACATACTCAGAGTACTAGTATCATTCCAAAGTGTTAGTAGCATCATTTCCATTTGCATCTTTGGATTACTAGCATCATACTCAGAGTAGTAGTATCATTCCAGAGTGTT
>NW_027647839.1:159775-162275 GCF_951804945.1 Podarcis cretensis | reverse complement strand
GGGCCCCGAATAAAGGGGGGTCTGGGGCCGATTTGGGGGCCCCGAGTAAGTTGGGGTCTTTTTCCGAACCGGGGGCCCCGAATAAATGGGGGTCTGGGGCCGATTTGGGGGCCCCGAGGAAGTTGGGGTCTTTTTCCGAACCGGGGGCCCCGAATAAATGGGGGTCTGGGGCCGAATTGGGGGCCCCGAGTAAGTTGGGGTCCGAACCGGGGGCCCCGGCCGCCAGCCGGAGGGCGAAGTTCAGGAGGAGGCCGAGATGTTCCGGAAAGTTCTGGGCCTCGTGGAGGGGCAGGGCCTGGTTCTCCAGCTGCGAAATGGGGGGGGGAGTAAAGTTACTTCTGAGTAGTATTAATACTATACTATACTATACTATACTATACTACACTACACTACACACTATACACTATTATTATTATTATTATTATTATTATTATTATTATTATTATTATTATTACTACTACTACTACTACTACTACCACCACCACTATTATGCTATGCTATGCTATGCTACACTATACACTATAGACTATACACTATTATTATTATTATTATTATTATTATTATTATTATTATTATTACCACCACTATTATGCCATACTATACTATACTATAAATATTATTGTTGTTACTACTACTACTAATACTACTACCACTACTATACTATACTATGCTATGCTATGCTATGCTATGCTATGCTATGCTATGCTATACGCTATACGCTATACGCTATACGCTATACGCTATACGCTATACACTAATATTAATAATAATAATAATAATAATAATAATAATAATAATAATATTACTACTACTACCACCACCACTATTATGCTATGCTATGCCATGCTATGCTATGCTATGCTATGCACTATACACTATACACCATACACTATTATTATTATTATTATTATTATTATTATTATTATTATTATTACTACTACTACCACCACCACTATTATGCTATGCTATGCTATGCTATACACTATACACTATACACTATACACTATTATTATTATTATTACTACTACTACTACTACCACCACTATTATGCTATGCTATGCTATGCTATGCTATGCTATACACTATATACTATACTATTAACTTTATTGTTGTTATTATTACTACCCCCACCACTACTATACTATGCTATACTATGCTATACACTATACACTATACACTATACATTATTATTATTATTATTATTATTATTATTATTATTACTACTACTACTACTACCACCACCACTATTATGCTATGCTATGCTATGCTACACTATACACTATAGACTATACACTATTATTATTATTATTATTATTATTATTATTATTATTATTATTATTATTATTACCACCACTATTATGCCATACTATACTATACTATAAATATTATTGTTGTTACTACTACTACTAATACTACTACCACTACTATACTATACTATACTATACTATGCTATGCTATACTATACTATACTATACTATACTATACACTATACACTATACACTATACACTATACACTATACACTATTAATAATAATAATAATAATAATAATAATAATAATAATAATAGTACCACCAACATTATGCTATGCTATGCTATGCTACACTATACACTATACACTATTATTATTATTATTATTATTACTACTACTACTACTACTACCACCACTATTATGCCATACTATACTATACTATAAATATTATTGTTGTTACTACTACTACTACCACTACTATACTATACTATACTATACTATACTATACTATACTATACTATACACTATACACTATACACTATACACTATATACTATACACTATTATTAATAATAATAATAATAATAATAATAATAATACTACTACCACCACCATTATGCTATGCTATGCTATGCTATGCTATGCTATGCTATACTATGCACTATACACTATACACCATACACTATTATTATTATTATTCTTATTATTATTATTATTATTACTACTACTACTACTACCACCACCACTATTATGCTATGCTATGCTATGCTATACTATACACTATACACTATACACTATACACCATACACTATTATTATTATTATTATTATTATTATTATTATTATTACTACTACTACTACCACCACCACCACTATTATGCTATACTATACTATACTATACCATACTATACTATACTATACACTATACACTATTATTATTATTATTATTATTATTATTATTATTATTATTATTATTACTACTACTACTACTACCACTATTATGCTATGCTATGCTATACAATACTATACACTATACACTATTATTATTATTATTATTATTATTATTACTACTACTACTACCACCACTATTATGCTATGCTATGCTATGCTACACTATTAATATTATTGTTGTTATTACTACTACTACTACTACCACCACTACTATACTATACTATACTATACACTATACACTATACACTATACTATTATTATTGTTGTGTTGTTGTTGTTTTGTTGTTGTTGTTGTTGTTGT
>NW_027647839.1:89775-144775 GCF_951804945.1 Podarcis cretensis | reverse complement strand
CATCAGTAGTAGTATTAGTAGTAGTATTAGTATTATTAGTATATAGTTTCAGGGTCAGGTATATTATTATTATTAGTAGTAGTATTAGTATTAGTATTATTGGTATATAGTTTTGGGGTCAGGGATATTATCATCATCATCAGTAGTAGTATTAGTAGTAGTATTAGTAGTATTAGTATACAGTTTCAGGGTCAGGTATTATTACTATTATTACTATTATTACTATTATTATTATTAGTAGTAGTAGTATTACTATTAGTATTATTAGTATATAGTTTCGGGGTCAGGTATATTATTATTATTATTATTATTATTATTATTATTATTATTATTATTAGTATTATTAGCATATAGTTTCAGGGTCAGGTATATTATTATTATTATTATTATTATTATTAGTAGTAGTAGTAGTATTAGTATTATTAGTATATCGTTTCAGGGTCAGGTATATTATTATCATCATCATCATCATCATCATCATCATTGCAAGGGGGTCAGGCTGGAGGACCTGGAGGGGTCCCTTCTGGCTTGAGCCTTCTAGGATTTTCTGTCTTTCCTCTCTATGATCCCCTAATATCCACCTGGAGGACCTGGAGGGGTCCCTTCCCTCTCTATGGTCCCTTGCAAGGGATCATAGAGAGGGAAGGGACCTCTGGAGGATTCCCTTCTGGCTCGAGCCTTCTAGGATTCTGTGTCTTCCCTCTCTATGGTCCCTTGCAAGGGGGTCAGGCTGGAGGACCTGGAGGGTTCCTTTCTGGCTCTACCCTTCTAGGATTCTGGGCCTTCTGTCTCTATGATGCCATAATAACGGCCTGGAGGACCTAGAGAGGTCCCTTCTCTCTCTATGGTCCCTTGCAAGGGGGTCAGGCTGGATGACCAGGAGGGATCCCTTCGCTCTCTATGGTCCCCTAATAACGTGCTGGATGTCCTAGAGAGGTCCCTTCTCTCTCTATGGTCCCTTGCAAGGGGGTCAGGCTAGATGACCTGGAGGGGTCCCTTCCCGCTCTATGATCCCCTCACAACCGCCTGGATGTCCTAGAGAGGTCTCTTCCCTCTCTATGGTCCCTTGCAAGGGGGTCAGGCTGGAGGAGGCCCTTCCTCTCTATGATCGCTGGCCAGGAGGTCAGGCTGGATGACCCTGGGGCTTCCCTTCTGGCTGGACCCTTCTAGGATTCTGTGTCTTTCCTCTCTATGGTCCCCTAATAACCGCCTGGAGGACATAGAGAGGTCCCTCTCTATGGTCCCTTGCAAGTGGGTCAGGCTAGATGACCTGGAGGGGTCCCTTCCCGCTCTATGATCCCCTCACAACCGCCTGGATGTCCTAGAGAGGTCTCTTCCCTCTCTATGGTCCCTTGCAAGGGGGTCAGGCTGGGTGACCTGGAGGAGTGCCTTCTGGCTGGACCCTTCTAGGATTCTGTGTCTTTCCTCTCTATGATCCCTTGATAACCGCCTGGAGGACCTATAGTCGTCCCTTCCCTCTCTATGATCCCTTGCAAGGGGTCAGGCTGGATGACCTGGAAGGGTCCCTTCCCTCTCTATGATCCCCTAACAAAAGCCTGGAGGACCTAGAGAGGCCCCCTTCCCTCTCTATGGTCTCTTGCAAGGGGGTCAGGCTGGATGACCTGGAGGGTTCCCCTCTGGCTCGAGCCTTCTAGGACTCTGGGCATTCCCTCTCTATGATCCCCTAATAACTGTGCCTTCCCTCTCTATGGTCTAACCGCTGCCAAGGGGGTCAGGCTGGATGACCGCTAGGGTTCCATTCTCTCTCTATGACCCTCTAACAATAGCCTGGAGGACCTAGAGAGGCCCCTTCTAGGATTCTGGGCCTTCAGTCTCTATGATCTAACCCCTTCCAAGGGGGTCAGGCTGGATCAGCTGGGGGTTCCCTTGTGGCTTGAGCATTCTAGGATTCTGTGCCTTCCCTCTCTATGGCCCCCTAGAAACCGCCTTGGAGGACCTAGAGAGGCCCCTTCCCTCTCTATGGTCCCCTCTTAACAACCTGGAGGACCTAGAGAGGTCTCTTCCCTCTCTATGGTCCCCTCATAACTGCCGGCATGTCCTAGAGGGGTCCCTTCCTGCTCTATGGTCCCCTCATTACCACCCCTTCCCTTTCTAGGGTCCCTTGCAAGGGAGTCAGGCTGGATGACCTGGAGGGGTCCCTTCTGGCTCGAGCCTTCTAGGATTCTGGGCCTTCTGTCTCTATGATCCCCTAATAACCGCCTGGAGGAACTAGAGAGGTCCCTTCCCTCTCTATGGTCTCTGGCCAAGGGAGTCAGGCTGGATGACCTGAAGGGGTCCCTTCTGGCTCGAGCCTTCTAGGATTCTGGGCCTTCTGTCTCTATGATCCCCTAATAACCGCCTGGAGGAACTAGAGAGGTCCCTTCCCTCTCTATGGTCTCTGGCCAAGGGGGTCAGGCTGGATGACCTGGAGGGGTCCCTTCTGGCTTGAGCCTTCTAGGATTCTGAGCCTTCTGTCTCTATGGTCACCCAATAACCCCTTCCCTCTCTATGGTCCCTTGGAAGAGGGTCAGATTGGATTACCTGGAGGAGTCCCTTCCCTCTCTATGGTCTCTTGCAAGGGGGTCAGGCTGGATGACCCTCGGGACTTCCCTTCTGGCTCGAGCCTTCTAGAATTCGGGGCCTTCCGTCTCTATGGTCTAACCCCTTGCAAGGGGGTCAGGCTGGATGACCTGGAGGGTTCCCTTCCCTCTCTATGATCCCCTCATAACTGCCTGGAGGAACTAGAGGCCCCTTCCCTCTCTATGGTCGCTTCATAACCACCTCAATGTCCTAGAAAGGTCCCTTTCCTCTCTATGGTCCCCTCCTAACCCCTTGCAAGGGGGTCAGGCTGGATGATCTGGAGGGGTCCCTTCCCTCTCTATGATATCCTACTATTCCCATGCAAGGGAATGGGATTGGAGGACCTAGAGAGGCCCCTTCGCACTCTATGGTCCCCTCCTAACCCCCTGCAAGGGGGTCAGGCTGGATGACCTGGAGGGGTCCCTTCCCTCTCTATGATACCCTAATAACTGACTGGAGGACCTAGAGAGGTCCCTTCCCCCTCTATGGTCCCCTGCAAGGGGGTCAGGCTGGATGACCCTTGGGACTTCCCTTCTGGCTCGACCCTTATAGGATTCTGCACCTCCCGTCTCTATGATCCTCCCATAATGCCTAGCATCGAGGGTCAGGCTCGACCCTTCTAGGATCCTGTACCTCCCATGTCCATGGTCCTCTAAAGGGGGTCAGGCTAGATGACCTGGGGGGTCCCTTCCCTCTCTATGGTCCATTCTAACTGCCTGGATGACCTAGAGGGGTCCCTTCCCTCTCTATGTTCTCTTGCAAGGGGGTCAGGCTGGATGACCTAGAGGGGTCCCTTCCCTCTCTATGATTCCCCAATAACTGCCTGGATGACGTAGAGAGGCCCCCTTCCCCCTCTATGGCCCCCTTGTAACCGCCTGGAGGACCTAGAGAGGTCCCTTCCCTCTCTATGGTCCCTTGCAAGGGGGTCAGGCTAGATGACACTTGGGGGGAGTTTCCCTTCTAGGATCCTGTGTCCCCCCGTGTCTATGGTCCTGTGATATTCCCTTGCAAGGGGGTCAGGCTGGATGACCTAGAGAGGTCCCTTCCTTGTCTATGATTCCCTCATATCCGCCTGGATGTCCTAGAGAGGTCCCTTCCCTCTCTATGGTCCCTTGCAAGGGGTCAGGCTGGATGACCTAGAGGGGTCCCTTCCCTCTCTACGATTCCTTCGTAACCGCCTGGATGTCCTAGAGAGGTCCCTTCCCTCTCTATGGTCCCTTGCAAGGGGGTCAGGCTGGATGACCTAGAGGGGTCCCTTCCCTCTCTACGATTCCTTCGTAACCGCCTGGATGTCCTAGAGAGGTCCCTTCCCTCTCTATGGTCCCTTGCAAGGGGGTCAGGCTGGATGACCTAGAGGGGTCCCTTCCCTCTCTACGATTCCTTCGTAACCGCCTGGATGTCCTAGAGAGGTCCCTTCCCTCTCTATGGTCCCTTGCAAGGGGGTCAGGCTGGATGACCTAGAGGGGTCCCTTCCCTCTCTACCATTCCTTCGTAACCGCCTGGATGTCCTAGAGAGGTCCCTTCCCTCTCTATGGTCCCTTGCAAGGGGGTCAGGCTGGATGACCCTCGTTGGTGGGGAGGGGTTCCCTTCTGGCTCAACCCGTCTCTATGGGCACCTCCTAGCCCCTCGCCAGTGGGTCAGACTGGATGACCTGGAGGGGTCCCTTCCCTCTCTATCATCCCCTAGTACCCGTCTGGAGGACCTAGAGAGGCCCCTTTCCTCTCTATGACCCCCCTCTTAACCGCCTGTATGTCCTAGATTCCCTATTAATCCCTTGCAGGGGGGTCAGGCTGGATGACCTGGAGGGGCCCCTTGCCTCTCTATGATCCCCTAACACCCTGGAGGACCTAGAGAGGCTACTTCCCACTCTATGGTCCCCTCGTTGCTTCTTGCCAGGGGTCAGGCTGGATGACCTGGAGGGGCCCCTTCCCTCTCTATGATCCCTTGCAAGGGGGTCAGGCTGGAGGACCTGGAGGGGTCCCTTCTGGCTCGAGCCTTCTAGGATTCTGGGCCTTCTGTCTCTATGAACCCCTAATAACTGCCTGGAGGAACTAGAGAGGCCCCTACCCTCTCTATGGTCTCTCGCCAAAGGGGTCAGGCTGGATGACCTGGAGGGGTCCCTTCTGGCTCAAGCCTTCTAGGATTCTGGGCCTTCTGTCTCTATGATCCCCTAATAACCGCCTGGAGGAACTAGAGGTCCCTTCCCTCTCTATGGTCTCTCGCCAAAGGGGTCAGGCTGGATGACCTGGAGGGTTCCCTTCTGGCTCCAGCCTTCTAGGATTCTGGGCCTTCTGTCTCTATGATCCCCTAATAACCGCCTGGAGGAACTAGAGAGGTCCCTTCCCTCTCTATGGTCTCTGGCCAAAGGGGTTAGGCTGGATGACCTGGAGGGTTCCCTTCTGGCTCGAGCCATCTAGGATTCTGGGCCTTCTGTCTCTATGATCCCCTAATAACCGCCTGGAGGAACTAGAGAGGTCCCTTCCCTCTCTATGGTCTCTCGCCAAAGGGGTCAGGCTGGATGACCTGGAGGGTTGCCTTCTGGCTCGAGCCTTCTAGGATGCTGGGCCTTCTGTCTCTATGATCCCCTAATAACCACCTGGAGGAACTAGAGAGGTCCCTTCCCTCTCGATGGTCTCTGGCCAAAGGGGTCAGGCTGGATGACCTGGAGGGCTCCCTTCCCTCTCTATGGTCCCCTGCCAGGGGGTCACGTTCAGTGTCCCTCTCTATGATCCCTCACAACCGCCTGGATGTCCTAGAAAGGCCCCTTCCCTCTGTACTATCCCCTCATAACACCTTGCCAGACCCTTCTGGCACAACCCTTCTAGGATTCTCTCCCTCCCTTCTCCATGGTCCCCCAATTCACCCCTCTCCAAGGGGTCAGGCTGGATGACCTGGAGGAGTCCCTTCCCTCTCTATGATCCCCTCATCCCCGCCTAGATGTCCTAGAGAGGTCCCTTCTCTCTCTATGGTCCCCTCACAACCCCTGCCAGAGGGGTCAGACTGGATGACCCAGAGGGATCCCTTCCCTCTCTATGCCCAGACCATTAGGGCTTCCCTTCTGCCTCGACCCTTCTAGGCTTCTGTCCCTCCCGTGTCCACCTGGAGGACCTAGAGAGGCCCCTTCCCTCTCTATGGTCCATTCTAACTGCCTGGAGGACCTAGCCCTTCCCTCTCTATGGTCTCTGGCCAAAGGGGTCAGGCTGGATGACCTGGAGGGACCCCTTCTGGCTCGACCCTTCTAGGCTTCTGTCCCTCCCGTGTCCACCTGGAGGACCTAGAGAGGCCCCTTCCCACTCCCCTCATAGCCCCTTGCAAGGGGGTCAGGCTGGATGACCTTGGGGGGAGCTTCCCTTCTAGGATTCTGGGCCTTCTGTCTCTATGATCCCCTAATAACCGCCTGGAGGAACTAGAGAGGTCCCTTCCCTCTCTATGGTCTCTGGCCAAAGGGGTCAGGCTGGATGACCTGGAAGGGGGGGGGATTCCCTTCTAGGATTCTGTGCCTCCCGTCTCTATGGTTCTCCAATATTCCCTTGCCAGGGGGTCAGGCTGGATGACCCAGAGGGCTCCCTTCCCTCTCTATGGTCCATTCTACCTGCCTGGAGGACCTAGCCCTTCCCTCTCTATGGTCTCTGGCCAAAGGGGTCAGGCTGGATGACCTGGAGGGGCCCCTTCTGGCTCGAGCCTTCTAGGATTCTGAGCCTTCCGTCTTGATGGTTCCCTAGGAAACCACCTTGCAAGGGGGTCAGGCTGGATGACCAAGAGAGGCCACTGCCCTCTCTATGCTCCCAACAGAACCGCCGGGAGGACCCAGAGAGGCCCCCTTCCCTCTCTATGATCCCTGGCCAGGGGGTCAGGCTGGATGACCCTGGGACTTCTAGGATTCTGTACCTCCCATCTCTATGCTCCCCTCCCCACCCTTCGCCGGGGGTCAGGCTGGAGGATTCCCTTCCCTCTCTATGATACCCTCATCACCACCTGGATGTCCTAGAGAAGTCTCTTCCCTCTCTATGGTTCCCTCATAGCCCCTTGCAAGGGGGTCAGGCTGGATGACCTGGAGGTTTCCCTTCTGGCTCAAGCCTTCTAGGATTCTGGGCCTTCTGTCTCTATGATCCCCTAATAACCCCCTGGAGGACCTAGAGAGGTCCCTTCTCTCTCTATGATCTCTTGCAAGGGGGTCAGGCTGGATGACCTGGAGGTTTCCCTTCTGGCTCAAGCCTTCTAGGATTCTGTCCCTCCCGTCTCTATGGTCATCCCATATTCCCTTGGCCAGGGGGTCAGGCTGGATGACCTGGAGGTTTCCCTTTCCTCTCTATGATGCCCTCATAAGCGCCTGGATGTCCTAGAGAGGTCTCTTCCTTCTCTATGGTCCCGACCACTCTGGAGGACCAAGAGCGGCTCTTTCGGGGCCCCACCCTTCTAGGATTCTGTACCCCGTCTCTATCCCCCCTCCCTCTCCAGTATCCCATAATGAGAGCCTGAGGGACCTAGAGAGACCCGCTGCCCTCTCTATGGTCCCCTCCCAACCGCCGGGAGGACCTAGAGCGGCTTTTCTGGGGGGGGGACCCTTCTAGGACTCCGGGCCTCCCGTCTCTATGCTCTGTGAGCGCCTGGAGGACCTAGAGAGGCCCCTTCCCTCTCTATGGCCCCCTCCCAACCTAGAGCGGCTTTTTCTGGGGGGGGGAGGGCGACGCTTCTAGGCCTCCGGGCCTCCCGTCTCTATGCTCTATGGGCGCCAGGAGGACCTAGAGAGGCCCCTTCCCTCTCTATGGCCCCCTCCCAGCCGCCTGGAGGACCTAGAGCGGCTTTTTCTGGGGGGCTCCGAGGCTTCTGGGACCCCGGGCCTCCCCTCTCTATGCTCTATGGGCGCCTGGAGGACCTAGAGCGGCTTTTTCTGGGTGGGGGAGCCCGACCCTTCTGGGACCCCGGGCCTCCCGTCTCTATGCTCTGTGAGCGCCTGGAGGACCGAGAGTGGCTTTTTCGGGGGGCGACCCTTCTAGGCCTCCCGTCTCTATGCTCTGTGAGCGCCTGGAGGACCTAGAGAGGCCCCTTCCCTCTCTATGGCCCCCTCCCAGCCGCCTGGAGGACCTAGAGCGGCTTTTTCTGGGGGCCCCCGACGCTTCTAGGCCCCCGGGCCTCCCGTCTCTATGCTCCATGGGCGCCTGGAGGACCTAGAGCGGCTCTTTCTGGGGGCCCCGACCCTTCTAGGCCTCCCGTCTCTATGCTCCCCTCCCGATATTCGCCCCCCAAGTCTCCCCCACTCACCGCGCCTCGCCCTCCGCCCTCTTCCCGCCGGGCCGGAAGTGCTTCCTCAGGCCCCGCCCCTGCCCTTCCGCCCCTCAGGCCTCGCTTCTTCCATATAAGGAGCGAGAGGCGTCGCTTTCCCCTCCAAGCCACGCCTTCCTTCTCCTTATAAGGCGCGTCGGGGAGGCCACGCCCTCCTTTCTGACGTCACGCCGCTCGGCGAAGAAGGAGCAAGGGGCGGTCGCTTTCCCCCCAAGCCACGCCCTCCCTCGCCTTATAAGGAGCGAAGGGCGGTGCCTTCCTCTGGCCACGCCCCCTTTTCTGACGTCACGCCGCTCGTTTTCCCCCCCTTCTCGCCCCGAATTTTTCTTATAAGGAGCAAAGGGCTGTTGCTTTCCCCAAGCCACGCCTCCCTTCTCCTTATAAGGAAGAGACCACGCCCTCCCTTCTGACGTCACGCCGCTCGGCCTCCTCGCCCCGTCTAGGGCGGTGCTTCCTCTCTGGCCACGCCCTCCCGGTGACGTCACGCCGCTCGTTTTTCCTTATAAGGCGCCACGCCTCCTTTCTCCTTATAAGGCGCGAAGGGCGGCACCTTCCTCTCAGGCCACGCCCCCTTTTCTGACATCACGCCGCTCAACGGCCTCTTTTTCCCTTATAAGGCGCGATGGGCGGCTCCTTCCCCCCAAGCTACACCTTCCTTCTCCTTATAAGGCACGTCTAGGCCGGCCTTCCTCTCAGGGCACGCCCTCCCTGTGACGTCACGCCTCTCGTTTTTCCTTATAAGGCGCGAAGGGCGGCTCCCTCCCCCCAAGCCACGCCTTCCTTCTCCTTATAAGGCACGTCTAGGGCGGTGCTTCCCTCTCTGGCCACGCCCTCCCTGTGACATCACACCTCTTTTTTCCGTTATAAGGCGCGAAGGGCGGAGCCTTCCTCCCAAGCCACGCCTTCCTTCTCCTTATAAGGCGCCTTGGGGGCGGTGCTTCCCTCTCTCGCCACGCCCTCCCTGTGACGTCACACCTCTTTTTTTCCTTATAAGGCATGAAGGGCGGCTCCTTCCTCTAAGGCCACGCCCTCCCTGTGACGTCACGCCTCTTTTTTCCCTTATAAGGAGCGAAGGGCGGAGCCTTCCTCCCAAGCCACGCCTTCCCCTCCTTATAAGGAGCGAAGGGCGGTGCCTTCCTCTGGCCACGCCCCTGTTTACGTCACGCCTCTAAGAGGCACGTCGAGGGCGGTGCTTCCCCTCAGGCCACGCCCTCCCTGACCCCTAACCCTCAGCTCTAAGGCCTGACCCCAAACCCCTAAGGCCTGACCTCGAACCCTGACCCCTAACTCGAACCCAAACTCAAGGCTTAACCCCCAGCCCTAACACAAACCCCGAACCCCAAACACCTGACCTCTATCTCTAACCCCCGACCCAACTCTAAGGCCTGACCTCTAACCCTAACACAAACCCCTGACCTCTAACCCTTAGCTCTAACTCGAACCCCCAACCCAAACCTAAGGCCTAACCCCCAGCCCTAACACAAACCCCTGACCCCCAATGCCTGACCTCTAACCCTGACCTCTAACTCGAACCCCCTGACCCCCAAGGCCTGACCCCTAACCCCCAACCCTAAGGCCTAACCTCTAATCCTAACCCCTAACCCCTGACCCCCAATGCCTGACCTCTAACCCTGACCTCTAACTCGAACCCCCTAACCTCCAAGGCCTGACCCCTAACAAACCCCTGACCCCCAATCCCTGACCCCTAACCCCCAACCCTTGCCTCTAACTTGAACTCCCAAGCCTAAGGCCTAACCTCTAACCCTTAACCCCCAGCCCTAACACAAACCCCTGACCTCTAACCCTTAGCTCTAACTCGACCCTAACCTAAGGCCTAACCCCCAATGCCTGACCTCTAACCCTAACACAAACCCCTAACCTCTACCTCTAACCCCCAACCCTACGGCCTGACCTCTAACCCCAACCCCCAACCCTAACACAAACCCCTAACCCCCAGTGCCTGACCTCTAACCCTGACCCCTAAATTGAACTCCCAACCCTAAGGCCTAACCTCTAACTCTGACCCCCAATACCTGACCCCTAAGCCTAACCCAAACCCCCAACCCTAAGGCCTAACCTCTAACCCTAACCCCTAATTCCTGACCCCTAACCTCAATGCCTGTCCTCTAACTCAAACTCCCAACCCTAAGGCCTAACCTCTAACTCTAACCCCCAGGGCCTGACCTCTAACCTCGAACCCCCAACCCTAAGGCCTAACCTCTAACCCAAATCCCTAACCCCCACCCCGAACCTAATGCCTGACCTCTAACCCTAACACAACCCCCTATCCCCTAACCCCTGACCCCTAACCTCAATGCCTGATCTCTAACCCTGACCCCTAAATCGAACCCCCCACCCTAAGGCCTAACCTCTAACTCTGACCCCCAATGCCTGACCTCTAACTCTAACACAACCCCCTATCCCCTAATACCTGACCCCTAACCTCAATGCCTGATCTCTAACCCTGACCCCTAACTCGAACTCCCAACCCTAAGGCCTAACCTCTAACTCTAACCCCCAATGCCTGACCTCGAACCCGAACACAAACCCCTAACCCCCAGGGTCTGACCTCTAACCCTTGCCTCTAACTTGAGCCCCCAAGCCTAAGGCCTGACCTCTAACCTTAACACAAATGCCTGACCTCTAACCTCAACGCCTGACCTCTAACCCTGACCCCTAACTCGAACCCCCAACCCTAAGGCCTGACCTCTAACCCTAACCCCCAGGGCCTGACCTCGAACCTCGAACCCCCAACCCTAAGGCCTAACCTCTAACCCAAATCCCTAACCCCTAATACCTGACCCCTAACCCCCACCCCAAACCTAATGCCTGACCTCTAACCCTAACATAACCCCGAACCCCTAATGCCTGACCCCTAACCTCAATTCCTGATCTCTAATCCTGACCCCTAAATCGAACTCCCAACCCTAAGGCCTAACCTCTAACTCTAACCCCCAATGCCTGACCTCTAACTCGAACCCCCAACCCAAAGGCCTGACCTCTAACCCTAACACAAACCCCTAACCCCTAGTGCCTGACCTCTAACCCTTGCCTCTAACTCGAACCCCTAACCCCCAATGCCTGACCCCTAAGCGTTACCTCATAACCTCTAATGCCTAACCTTTAACCCCCCACTCAACGCCTAATCTCTAACCCCAATGCCTGACCTCTAACCCTAACACAAACCTCTAACCCCTAATAACTGACCCCTAACACAACCCCCTAACCCCTGACCCCTAACCTCAATGCCTGACCTCCAACCCTGACCCCTAACTCGAACTAATGTCTAACCCCGATGCCTGACCTCTAACCCCCAACCCTAACACAACCCCTAACCCCTGACCCCTAACCTCAATGCCTGACCTCTAACCTCTCAAGACTAAGGCCTGACCTCTAACCCCTAACCCCTAACCCTTAATGCCTGACCTCTAACCCTTAACCCTTACCTCTACCTCTAACCCCCAATGCCTGACCTCTAAGGCCTAACCTCTAACCCTAACACAAACCCCTAACCTCTACCTTTAACCCCCCAACCCTAAGGCCTGACCTCTAACCCTTAACCCCTAATGCCTAACCTCTAACCCCCAAGCCTAAGGCCTGACCTCTAACACAAACCCCTAACCCCTAATACCTGACCCCTAACCCCCACCCCAAACCTAATGCCTGACCTCTAACTCTAACCCCCAAGCCTAACACAAACCCCTAACCCCCAATGCCTGACCCCTAACCCCCAACCCTAACACAAACCCCTAACCCCCAATGCCTGACCCCTAACCCCCAACCCTAAGGCCTAACCCCCAACCCTAACACAAACCCCTAACTCCTGACCCCTAACCCCCAATGCCTGACCCCTAACCCCCAACCCTAAGGCCTAACCCCCAACCCTAACACAAACCCCTAACTCCTGACCCCTAACCCCCAATGCCTGACCCCTAACCCCCAACCCGAACACAAACCCCTAACCGCTAATTCCTGACCCCTAACCCCCAACCCTAAGGCCTAACCCCCAACCCTAACACAAACCCCTAACCCCTGACCCCTAACCCCCAATGCCTGACCTCTAACCCTTAACCCTTACCTCTACCTCTAACCCCCAACCCTAAGGCCTGACCTCTAACCCTTAAGGTCAGGCATTCGGGGTGAGGGGTTTGTTAGGGGTCAGACCTTAGAGTTGGGGGTTAGGGGTCAGGGATTGGGGGTGAGGGGTTTGTTAGGGGTCAGGCATTAGGGGTTAGGGGTTTGTTAGGGGTCAGGCCTTAGAGTTGGGGGTTAGGGGTCAGGGATTGGGGGTCAGGGGTTTGTTAGGGGTCAGGCATTAGGGGTTAGGGGTTTGTTAGGGGTCAGTCCTTAGTTGGGGGTTAGGGGTCAGGCATTGGGGGTCAGGGGTTTGTTAGGGGTCAGGCCTTAGAGTTGGGGGTTAGGGGTCAGGCATTGGGGGTCAGGGGTTGGTTAGGGGTCAGGCCTTAGAGTTGGGGGTTAGGGGTCAGGCATTGGGGGTCAGGGGTTGGTTAGGGGTCAGAGCTTAGGCCTCAGGGTTGGGGGTCAGAGTTAGGGGTCTGAGCTGAAGCGCTCCCTCTCTCTGCCCCACACTTTCAAGTTGCCCCACACTTTCCCCACATTCAAGTTGAGGAATCCTAGAGCTGGGGGGAGCCGTGGGTCATCCATCCCACCCCACGGATGGTGCATTTGGGAGCCTTCTATGGGTCATCCAGCAGGACCCCAAGGTGCATCTAGGGGGAATTCTGTGGGTCATCTAGGGTAGCTTCCAAGGCTCATCTAGGGGGGCTTCTATGGGTCATCTAGGGGGACTTCTATGGGTCCTCTAGGGTGGCTTCCAAGGGTCATCTATGGGTCAACTAGGGGGGCTTCTAAGGGTGATCTAGGGCAACTTCCAAGGCTCATCTAGGGGGCTTCTATGGGTCCTGAAGGGCGACCTCTATGGGTCCTGTAGGGGGACTTTCTATGGGTCCTCCAGCAGCACCCCAAAGTCCATCTAGGGGGCTTCTATGGCTCATCTCGGGGGGATTCTATGGGGCTTCTATGGGTCATCTAGGGCAGCTTCCAAGCCTCATCTAGGGGGCCTTCTATGGGTCATCCAGCAGGACCCCAAAGTCCATCTAGGGCAGCTTCTAAGCCTCATCTAGGGCTCATCTAGGGCAGCTTCTAAGCCTCATCTAGGGAGCTTTCTATGGGTCCTCCAGCAGCACCCCAAGGTCCATCTAGGGCAGCTTCCAAGGCTGATCTATGGGGCTTCTATGGCTCATCTCGGGGGAGTTCTATGGGTCATCTAGGGGGAATTCTGTGGGTCAACTAGGGGGGCTTCTAAGGGTGATCTAGGGGGAATTCTATGGGTCATCTAGGTTGGCTTCCAAGGGTGATCTAGGGGGACTTCTATGGGTCATCCAGCAGGACCCCAAGGTGCATCTAGGGGGCTTCTATGGGTCATCTAGGGGGAGTTTTATGGGTCATCTAGGGCAGCTTCCAAGCCTCATCTAGGGGGAATTCTATGGGTCCTCTCAGGGGGCTTCCAAGGCTCATCTATGGGTCATCTAGGGGGGCTTCTATGGGTCAACTAGGGCAGCTTCCAAGGCTCATCTAGGGCTCATCTAGTTCAGCTTCCAAGCCTCATCTAGGGGGCTTTCTATGGGTCCTCCAGCAGCACCCCAAGGTCCATCTAGGGGGAATTCTATGGGTCCTCCAGCAGGACCCCAAAGTCCATCTAGGGCAGCTTCCAAGGCTGATCTATGGGGCTTCTATGGCTCATCTCGGGGGAGTTCTATGGGGCATCTAGGGGGAATTCTATGGGTCCTCTAGGGTGGCTTCCAAGGCTCATCTATGGGTCAACTAGGGGGGCTTCTATGGGTCATCCAGCAGGACCCCAAGGTGCATCTAGGGGGCTTCTATGGGTCATCTAGGGGGCTTCTATGGGTCATCTAGGGGGGGTTTATGGGTCATCTAGGGGGAGTTTTATGGGTCATCTAGGGCAGCTTCCAAGCCTCATCTAGGGGGAATTCTATGGGTCCTCTCAGGGGGCTTCCAAGCCTCATCTATGGGTCATCTAGGGGGGCTTTTAAGCCTCATCTAGGGGGCTTTCTATGGGTCCTCCAGCAGCACCCCAAGGTCCATCTAGGGGGAATTCTATGGGTCCTCCAGCAGGACCCCAAAGTCCATCTAGGGCAGCTTCCAAGGCTGATCTATGGGGCTTCTATGGGGCATCTAGGGGGAGTTCTATGGCTCATCTAGGGCAGCTTCCAAAGCTCATATAGGGGGCTTCCGAGGCTTATATAGGGGGAGTTCTAAGGCTCATCTAGGGGGCCTTCTATGGGTCATCTAGGGGGACTTCTATGGGTCCTCTAGGGTAGCTTCCAAGGCTCATCTATGGGTCATCTAGGGGGACTTCTATGGGTCAGCCAGCAGAACCCCAAGGTGCATCTAGGGCAGCTTCCAAGGCTCATCTAGGGCTCATCTTGGGGGGCTTCTATGGGTCATCTAGGGCAGCATCCAAGGCTGATCTATGGGGCTTCTATGGGTCCTGTAGAGCGACCTCTATGGGTCTTCTATGGGTCCTCCAGCAGCACCCCAAAGTCCATCCAGGATCATCTTGGGGGGATTCTATGGGGCTTCTATGGGTCATCTAGGGCAACTTCCAAGGCTCATCTAGGGGCTTCTATGGGTCCTGTAGGGCGACCTCTATGGGTCCTCTAGGGGGACTTCTATGGGTCCTCCATCAGCACCCCAAAGTCCATCCAGGGGGCTTCTATGGCTCATCTCGGGGGGATTCTATGGGGCTTCTATGGGTCATCTAGGGGGACTTGTATAGGTCATCTAGGGCGGCTTCCAAGCCTCATCTAGGGGGCCTTCTATGGGTCATCCAGCAGCACCCCAAGGTCCATCTAGGGCAGCTTCTAAGCCTCATCTAGGGGGGCTTTCTATGGGTCCTCCAGCAGCACCCCAAGGTCCATCTAGGGGGAATTCTATGGGTCCTCCAGCAGGACCCCAAAGTCCATCTAGGGCAGCTTCCAAGGCTGATCTATGGGGCTTCTATGGCTCATCTCGGGGGAGTTCTATGGGTCATCTAGGGGGACTTCTGTGGGTCATCTAGGGGGACTTCTATGGGTCCTCCCGCAGCCCCCCTAAGTCCATCTAGGGCAGCCTCCAAGGTTCATCTTGGGCGACTTCTATGGGTCATCTAGAGGTGCTTCCAAGCCTCATCTATGGGGAATTCTATGGGTCCTCTCAGGTGACTTCTATGGGTCCTCTAGGGCGACCTCTATGGCTCATCTAGGGCAGCTTCTATGGGTCCTCCACCAGCACCCCAAAGTCCATCTAGGGCAGCTTCCAAGGCGCATCTATGGGTCATCTAGGGCAGCTTCTAAGCCTCATCTGGGGGGCCTTCTATGGGTCCTCCAGCAGGACCCCAAAGTCCATCTAGGGCAGCTTCCAGGGCTGATCTATGGGGATTTCTAGGGGTCATCTCGGGGCAGTTCTATGGGGCTTCCATGGCTCATCTAGGGAGCTTCTATGGGTCATCTAGGGCAGTTTCCAAGGCTGATCTATGGGGATTTCTATGCCTCATCTCGGGGGAGTTCTATTTGGCTTCTATGGGTCATCTAGGGCTGCTTCCAAGGCTCATCTAGGGGGAATTCTATGGGTCACCTAGGGGGACTTCTATGGGTCATCCAGCAGCACCCCAGCGTCCATCTAGGGTCATCTTGGGGGGGATTCTATGGGGCTTCTATGGGTCATCTAGGGCAACTTCCAAGGCTCATCTAGGGGGCTTCTATGGGTCCTGTAGGGCGACCTCTATGGGTCCTCTAGGGGGACTTCTATGGGTCCTCCAGCAGCACCCCAAAGTCCATCTAGGGGGCTTCCAAGGCTCATATAGGGGGACTTCTATGGGTCATCTAGGGGCGCTTCCAAGACTCATCTATGGGTCATCTAGGGCAGCTACCAAGCCTCATCTAGGGGGAATTCTATGGGTCCTCTCAGGTGACTTCTATGGGCCCTCTAGGGCGACCTCTATGGGTCTTCTAGGGCGACCTCTATGGGTCCTCCACCAGCACACCAAAGTCCATCTAGGGCAGCTTCCTCGCCTGATCTATGGGGATTTCTAGGGGTCATCTCGGGGCAGTTCTATGGGGCTTCCATGGGTCATCTAGGGAGCTTCTATGGGTCATCTAGGGCAGCTTCCAAGGCTGATCTATGGGGATTTCTATGCCTCATCTCGGGGGAGTTCTATGGGGCTTCTATGGGTCATCTAGGGCAGCTTCCAAAGCTCATCTAGGGGGCTTCCAAGGCTTATATAGGGGGAGTTCTAAGGCTCATCTAGGGGGCCTTCTATGGGTCACCCAGCAGGACCCCAAAGTCCATCTAGGGGGACCTTCTATGGGTCATCCAGCAGTCCCCCAAAGTCCATCTAGGGCAGCTTCTAAGCCTCATCTAGGGAGCTTTCTATGGGTCCTCCAGCAGCACCCCAAGGTCCATCTAGGGGGAATTCTATGGGTCCTCCAGCAGGACCCCAAAGTCCATCTAGGGCAGCTTCCAAGGCTGATCTATGGGGCTTCTATGGCTCATCTCGGGGGAGTTCTATGGGTCATCTAGGGGGAATTCTATGGGGCATCTAGGGGGACTTCTATGGGTCCTCCCGCAGCCCCCCTAAGTCCATCTAGGGCAGCCTCCAAGGTTCATCTAGGGCGACTTCTATGGGTCATCTAGTGGCGCTTCCAAGACTCATCTATGGGTCATTTAGGGCAGCTACCAAGCCTCATCTATGGGGAATTCTATGGGTCCTCTCAGGTGACTTCTATGGGTCCTCTAGGGCGACCTCTATGGGTCTTCTAGGGGGAATTCTATAGGTCCTCCACCATCTAGGGCAGCTTCCAAGGCGCATCTATGGGTCATCTAGGGCAGCTTCTAAGCCTCATCTAGGGGGGACTTCTATGGGTCCTCCAGCAGGATCCCAAAGTCCATCTAGGGCAGCTTCCTGGCCTGATCTATGGGGATTTCTAGGGGTCATCTCGGGGCAGTTCTATGGGGCTTCCATGGCTCATCTAGGGAGCTTCTATGGGTCATCTAGGGGGCTTCTATGGGTCATCTAGGGCAGCTTCCAAGGCTGATCTATGGGGATTTCTATGCCTCATCTCGGGGGAGTTCTATGGGGCTTCTATGGGTCATCTAGGGCAGCTTCCAAAGCTCATCTAGGGGGCTTCCAAGGCTTATATAGGGGGAGTTCTAAGGCTCATCTAGGGGGCCTTCTATGGGTCATCCAGCAGGACCCCAAAGTCCATCTAGGGGGAATTCTATGGGTCCTCCAGCAGGACCCAAAGTCCATCTAGGGCTGCTTCCAAGGCTCATCTAGGGGGAATTCTATGGGTCACCTAGGGGGACTTCTATGGGTCATCCAGCAGCACCCCAGCGTCCATCTAGGGTCATCTTGGGGGGCTTCTATGGGGCTTCTATGGGTCATCTAGGGCAACTTCCAAGGCTCATCTAGGGGGCTTCTATGGGTCCTGTAGGGCGACCTCTATGGGTCCTCTAGGGGGACTTCTATGG
Source organism: Podarcis cretensis (assembly GCF_951804945.1). Lineage (NCBI taxonomy): Eukaryota > Metazoa > Chordata > Lepidosauria > Squamata > Lacertidae > Podarcis > Podarcis cretensis. The sequence continues at coordinate 127,359 of NW_027647839.1, read as the reverse complement.
GTCCTCCAGCAGTCCCCCAAAGTCCATCTAGGGCAGCTTCCAAGGCTAATTTGGGGGGTTTCTATGGGTCTTGTAGAGTGACATCTATGGGTCCTCTAGGGGGACTTCTATGGGTCCTCCAGCAGCACCCCAACGTCCATCTAGGGGGCTTCCAAGGCGCATATAGGGGGACTTCTATGGGTCATCTAGGGGCGCTTCCAAGACCCATCTATGGGTCATCTAGGGCAGCTACCAAGCCTCATCTATGGGGAATTCTATGGGTCCTCTCAGGTGACTTCTATGGGTCCTCTAGGGCGACCTCTATGGGTCTTCTAGGGGGACTTCTATGGGTCCTCCACCAGCACCCCAAAGTCCATCTAGGGCAGTTTCCAAGGCTGATCTATGGGGATTTCTAGGGGTCATCTAGGGGCAGTTCTATGGGTCATCTAGGGGCAGTTCTAGGGGGCTTCCATGGCTCATCTAGGGAGCTTCTATGGGTCGTCTAGGGCAGCTTCCAAGGCTGATCTATGGGGATTTTTAGGGGTCATCTAGGAGCAGTTCTATGGGTCATCTAGGGGCAGTTCTATGGGGCTTCCATGGCTCATCTAGGGAGCTTCTATGGGTCATCTAGGGGGCTTCTATGGGTCATCTAGGGCAGCTTCCAGGGCTGATCTATGGGGATTTTTAGGGGTTATCTAGGGGCAGTTCTATGGGTCATCTAGGAGCAGTTCTATGGGTCATCTAGGGGCAGTTCTATGGGGCTTCCATGGCTCATCTAGGGAGCTTCTATGGGTCATCTAGGGCAGCTTCCAAGGCTGATCTATGGGGATTTCTAGGGGTCATCTAGGGGCAGTTCTATGGGTCATCTAGGGGCAGTTCTATGGGGCTTCCATGGCTCATCTAGGGCAGCTTCTATGGGTCATCTAGGGCAGCTTCTATAGGTCCTCTAGGGGTCCTTCTATGGGTCCTCTCGGTTGACTTCTATGGGTCCTCCAGCAGCCCCCAGGCGCCCATCTAGGGCAGCTTCCCCGGCCGATCTATGGGTCGCGCTCTCTCCCTCCCTCCTTCTCTCTTCCAAGGCTGATCTATGGGGATTTCTAGGGGTCATCTAGGGAGCTTCTATGGGTCATCTAGGGGGGCTTCTATGGGTCATCTACGGCAGCTTCCAGGGCTGATCTATGGGGATTTCTAGGGGTCATCTCGGGGCAGTTCTATGGGGCTTCCATGGCTCATCTAGGGAGCTTCTATGGGTCATCTAGGGGGCTTCTATGGGTCATCTAGGGCAGCTTCCAAGGCTGATCTATGGGGATTTCTATGCCTCATCTCGGGGGAGTTCTATGGGGCTTCTATGGGTCATCTAGGGCAGCTTCCAAAGCTCATATAGGGGGCTTCCAAGGCAAATATAGGGGGAGTTCTAAGGCTCATCTAGGGGGCCTTCTATGGGTCATCCAGCAGGACCCCAAAGTCCATCTAGGGCTGCTTCCAAGGCTCATCTAGGGGGAATTCTATGGGTCACCTAGGGGGACTTCTATGGGTCATCCAGCAGCATCCCAGCGTCCATCTAGGGTCATCTTGGAGGATTCTATGGGGCTTCTATGGGTCATCTAGGGCAACTTCCAAGGCTCATCTAGGGGGCTTCTATGGGTCCTGTAGGGCGACCTCTATGGGTCCTCTAGGGGGCGACATCTATGGGTCCTCCAGCAGTCCCCCAAAGTCCATCTAGGGGGCTTCCAAGGCTAATTTGGGGGGTTTCTATGGGTCTTGTAGAGTGACATCTATGGGTCCTCTAGGGGGACTTCTATGGGTCCTCCAGCAGCACCCCAACGTCCATCTAGGGGGCTTCCAAGGCTCATCTAGGGGGACTTCTATGGGTCATCTAGGGGCGCTTCCAAGACTCATCTATGGCTCATCTAGGGCAGCTACCAAGCCTCATCTATGGGGAATTCTATGGGTCCTCTCAGGTGACTTCTATGGGACCCCAAAGTCCATCTAGGGCAGCTTCCTGGCCTGATCTATGGGGATTTCTAGGGGTCATCTCGGGGCAGTTCTATGGGGCTTCCATGGCTCATCTAGGGAGCTTCTATGGGTCATCTAGGGCAGCTTCCAAGGCTGATCTATGGGGATTTTTAGGGGTTATCTAGGGGCAGTTCTATGGGTCATCTAGGAGCAGTTCTATGGGTCATCTAGGGGCAGTTCTATGGGGCTTCCATGGCTCATCTAGGAAGCTTCTATGGGTCATCTAGGGCAGCTTCCAGGGCTGATCTATGGGGATTTTTAGGGGTTATCTAGGGGCAGTTCTATGGGTCATCTAGGAGCAGTTCTATGGGTCATCTAGGGGCAGTTCTATGGGGCTTCCATGGCTCATCTAGGGGGGCTTCTATGGGTCATCTAGGGCAGCTTCCAGGGCTGATCTATGGGGATTTCTAGGGGTCATCTAGGGGCAGTTCTATGGGTCATCTAGGGGCAGTTCTATGGGGCTTCCATGGCTCATCTAGGGAGCTTCTATGGGTCATCTAGGGGCAGTTCTATGGGGCTTCCATGGCTCATCTAGGGAGCTTCTATGGGTCATCTAGGGGCAGTTCTATGGGGCTTCCATGGCTCATCTAGGGAGCTTCTATGGGTCATCTAGGGGCAGTTCTATGGGGCTTCCATGGCTCATCTAGGGAGCTTCTATGGGTCATCTAGGGGCAGTTCTATGGGGCTTCCATGGCTCATCTAGGGAGCTTCTATGGGTCATCTAGGGGCAGTTCTATGGGGCTTCCATGGCTCATCTAGGGAGCTTCTATGGGTCATCTAGGGCCGCTTCCAAGGCTGATCTATGGGGATTTCTAGGGGTCATCTAGGAGCAGTTCTATGGGTCATCTAGGGGCAGTTCTATGGGGCTTCCATGGCTCATCTAGGGAGCTTCTATGGGTCATCTAGGGCAGCTTCTATAGGTCCTCTAGGGGTCCTTCTATGGGTCCTCTCGGTTGACTTCTATGGGTCCTCCAGCCGCCCCCAGGCGCCCATCTAGGGCCGCTTCCCCGGCCGATCTATGGGTCGCGCTCTCTCCCTCCCTCCCTCTCTCTTTCTTTTCCCCTTTTTTCCCTTCTTTCTCTCCTTCCTCCCTTCGCCGTGCGCGCTCCCGCTTCGCGCAGGCGCCCTGGCCCTCCCTCGGCGCAGGCCGCGTCCCTCGGACCCCCAAGCCAGCCCCCTAACCATGAAGGAGACCCCCAGCCCCCCATCCTCGGGGGAAGGAGAGGAGGAAGGAGAAAAAGGAGAAGAAAAGGAAGAAGGTGGAAAAGGAGGAGCGGAGGAAGAGAAGCAGCAGGTCAGGCCCGACCCACCTTTCCCGCCCCACCTTTCCCCGCCCCACATCCCCGCGCCCCCCCCCAAAAGCCTCGCCCCACTTTCTAGACGGCACCCCCATAGCTCTGCGGCTTGCTATGGGGCTGGGTTAGGGGGCCGGGCTTCCTGCCCCCCTTTGCAGACTCCGCCCTCTTTTGGCGGGTCATTCCGGCGACCCCCAAGTGCCTCACTGCCCCACACCTGAAGCGGCACCCCGATTCTGCCCATAGATGCTTTCTATGGGGCTGGTTTGGGGGTTCTCCCATTCCTGGCCCCCCTCTTTCCCAAACCCCCTTTCCGGACTCCGCCCTCTTTTTTGGGGTCATTCCGGCGACCCCCAAGTCCCCCACTGCCCCACACCTGAAGCGGCACCCCGATTCTGCCCATAGATGCTTTCTATGGGGCCGGTTTGGGGGGAGAGGCTTGCAAGGGATGGTTTTGGGGGGCCGGGCTTCCTGCCCCCCTTTGCAGACTCCGCCCTCTTTTTGGGGGTCATTCCGGCGACCCCCAAGTGCCTCACGGCCCCACACCTGAAGCGGCACCCCGATTCTGCCCATAGATGCTTTCTATGGGGCCGGTTTGGGGGTTCTCCCATTCCTGCCCCCCCTCTTTCCCAAACCCCCTTTCCGGACTCCGCCCTCTTTTTTGGGGTCATTCCGGCGACCCCCAAGTCCCCCACTGCCCCACACCTGAAGCAGCACCCCGATTCTGCCCATAGATGCTTTCTATGGGGCAGATTTGGGGGGAAGAGGCTTGCAATGGCTGGTTTTGGGGGGCCGGGCTTCCTGCCCCCCTTGGCAGACTCCGCCCTCTTTTGGCGGGTCATTCCGGCGACCCCCAAGTGCCTCACTGCCCCACACCTGAAGCGGCACCCCGATTCTGCCCATAGATGCTTTCTATGGGGCTGGTTTGAGGGTTCTCCCATTCCTGGCCCCCCTCTTTCCCAAACCCCCTTTCTGGACTCCTCCCTCTTTTTGGGGGTCATTCCGGCGACCCCCAAGTCCCCCACTGCCCCACTCCGAAAGTAGCACCCCCATTCTCCCCATAGCTGCATTCTATGGGGCTGGTTTGGGGGCGCTCGGCTTCCTGCCCCCCTCTTTCCGCCACCCCCCCTTCCAGACCCCAAACTCTTTTTGGGGGTCCTCCCCATACATTCCGGCGACCCCCAAGTTCCTCCCCCTACGTAGCACCCCGATTCTGCCCATAGATGCTTTCTATGGGGCAGATTTGGGGGGAGAGGCTTGCAAAGGCTGGTTTTGGGGGGCCGGGCTTCCTGCCCCCCTTTGCAGACTCCGCCCTCTTTTGGGGGGACCCCTAAGTCATGCCAGTGACCCCCAAGTCCCTCACTGCCCCCTCCCTCCAAGCAGCACCCCATAGACGCTTTCTATGGGGCTGGTTTGGGGGTTTCCGCTTCCAGGCCCCCCTCTTTCCGCCACCCCCCTTTCAGACCCCTCCCTCCTTTGGGGGGGACCCCCAAGTCGTTCCAGCGACCCCCAACTTTCCCACTGCCCCCCTTCCTCCAAGCAGCACCCCACAGATGGTTTCTCTAGGGCTGGTTTGGGGGCACAGGCTTTCCAGGGCTGGTTTTGGGGGGCCGGGCTTCCTGCCCCCTTTCCGGACCCCTCCCTCTTTTTGGGGGGTCATTCCGGCGACCCCCAAGTTTCCCATTCCCTCCTCCCTCGAAGCAGCACCCCATAGATGCTTTCTATGGGGCAGGTTTGGGGGCTCCCTCCTCTATGGGGCAGGTTTGGGGGACCCCCTGATTCATTTTAGGGCCCCCCCATTCATTTCTGCGACCCCCAAGTCCCTCACTGCCCCCTTCCCAAAGCAACACTCCGATTCCCCCCATAGCGGCTGTCTATGGGGCAGGTTTTGGGGTTTTCCCCTTCCTGCCCCCCATCTTTCTCTCACCCTATTTTTGGGGGAACCCCCATATTCATTCCAGCGACCCCCAAGTCCCTCACTGCCCCCTTCCCAAAGCAACACCCCGATTCTCCCCATAGCTGCTTTCTATGGGGCAGGTTTTGGGGTTCTGTGGGGCACCCCCAAAATTCCTCCCCCTTGAAAAAGGGGGCGCCCCGCTTCCCCCCCATAGCGCCCTCTCCCAGTCTCTCACCCCCTTTTAGTTCTGCCCCCTTTTGACAGCCCAAATCTCCCTATGTGACCCCTAACTCGCCCTGTGCGACCCCTAACTCTCCCTATGCGACCCCTAACTCTCCTTTTGGCACCCCAATTTTCCCTATAGCACCTCAAATCTCCCCATAGAACCCCATATTTCCCTATAGCACCTCAAATCTCCCTATAGACCCCCAACTTTCTCTAGGGCAGCCTAAATCTCCCTATGCGACCCCTAACTTTCCCTATAGCACCTCAAATCTCCCCATAGAACCTCAATTTTCCCCATAGCACCTCAAATCTCCCCATAGAACCCCAATTTTCCCCATAGCACCTCAAATCTCCCCATAGAACCCCAATTTTCCCTATAGCTCCTCAAATCTCCCCATAGAACCTCAATTTTCCCTATAGCTCCTCAAATCTCCCCATAGAACCTCAATTTTCCCTATAGCTCCTCAAATCTCCCCATAGAACCCCATATTTCCCTATAGCACCTCAAATCTCCCCATAGAACCCCATATTTCCCTATAGCTCCTCAAATCTCCCCATAGAATCCCAATTTTCCCCATAGCACCTCAAATCTCCCCATAGAACCCCATATTTCCCTATAGCTCCTCAAATCTCCCCATAGAACCCCAAGTTTCCCTATAGCTCCTCAAATCTCCCCATAGAACCCCAATTTTCCCTATAGCACCTCAAATCGCCCTATAGAAACCCAACTTTCTCTAGGGCAGCCCAAATCTCCCCATAGCACCCCATATCTCCCTATAGAACCCCAACTTTCTCTATGGGGCTGCCAGCGATTTTGGGTGCCCCCTATCTCCCGCTATGGGGCTCCCCGTTATTTTTAGGGGGACAGTTCTGCCCCTCTTTCGACACCCCAAATCTCCCTCTGCGACCCCTAACTCTCCCTATAGGACCCAAATGTTCCCTCTGCGACCCCTAACTCACCCTATGGCACCCCCAATCTCCCTATGCGACCCCTAACTCTCCCTATGGGACCCAAATTTTCCCTATGCGACCCCTAACTCTCCCTATAGCACCCCTAACCCTCCCTCTGCGACCCCTAACTCTCCCTATAGGCCCCAGATTTTCCCTCTGCGACCCCTAACTCTCCCTATGGGACCCAAATTTTCCCTATGCGACCCCTAACTCACCCTATGGCACCCCAGATCTCCCTATGCGACCCCTAACTCTCCCTATAGGACCCAAATGTTCCCTATGCGACCCTTAACTCACCCTATGGCACCCCCAATCTCCCTATGCGACCCCTAACTCTCCCTATAGGACCCAAATGTTCCCTATGCGACCCCTAACTCACCCTATGGCACCCCAGATCTCCCTATGCGACCCCTAACTCTCCCTATAGGACCCAAATTTTCCCTCTGCGACCCCTAACTCTCCCTATAGCACCCCTAACCCTCCCTATGCGACCCCTAACTCTCCCTATAGGCCCCAGATTTTCCCTATGCGACCCCTAACTCACCCTATGGCACCCCAGATCTCCCTATGCAACCCCTAACTCTCCCTATAGGGCCCAGATTTTCCCTCTGCGACCCCTAACTCTCCCTATGGCACCCCAACGTTCTCTACGCGACCCCTAACTCTCCCTATAGGACCCAAATGTTCCCTCTGCGACCCCTAACTCACCCTATGGCACCCCAGATCTCCCTCTGCGACCCCTAACTCTCCCTATGGGACCCAAATGTTCCCTCTGCGACCCCTAACTCACCCTATGGCACCCCAACGTTCTCTCCGCGACCCCTAACTCCCCAAATTTCCCCTCTGCGACCCCCAGCTCACCCTACGGCCTCCCCCCTTCCCCTCTGCGACCCCCCTATTTTTTTATGGGGTGCCCCTTCTCTCCCTTTGAAAAGCCCCCCACTCTAGGGCACTGCCCCCCTTTTTCTATGGGGCGCCCCACTTTTTCTATGGGGCGCCCCACATTTCCACCCTCCTTCTCCGCCCACACAGCGCCCCACAACTTGTGGGGCTCCCTGACCCCCAATTCCCCCCCCCTTTGCCCCATTGAATTTCATTGAATTTCGTTTCTATTGCATTTTAATTTCATTTTAATTTCATTTTTCTGGCCTTTTAATTCCGTTTTAAATTGCATTGAAATTCCCATTGAAATCGCATTGCATGGATTTCCTATGGGAGCGGCGCCCTCTAGTGGCCAATATTTTCATTTTCCTGCCATTTTCCTGCCTTTCCACCCCAAAAATAGGAATTAAAAGGCGGAAAAAGGGGCAGAAAAATATAGGGAATATTTTCATTTATTTTTCCCTTTCCTCTCCCATCCCTCCCCCAATTTTTCCCAATTTCCTGCCATTTTTAATCCATTTTTTTCTGCAAAAAAAAACCTCCATTTTTGCAAACTGCCATTTTTTTTCCCAGCCCCGGATGGGGAAAAAAAGCCATTTTTTGGCTTCCGGAAAGAAGGAGAAAATCGCAGATGGAGGAAGACGAACCGCCAACGAACGGTTAATTTTCTGCCGCAATTTCGGGGGGAAAAAAGCAGTTTCCGGGGGAAATAATTGGATTTTGGGGGCTGTGCAAAAAATGGGTTTGTGTGTTTTTTGGCAGAAATCGGATTTGCAAAAGGTGGTTTTTTTTGGCAGAAATTAGCATTGCAAAAAGGAGGGTTTTTTTTTGCCGAAACTGACATTGTAAGAAATGGATTTTGGGGGAAGAAAGTGACATTGCAAAAAAGGAGGTTTTGGCAGAAATTAACATTGCAAAAAGGATATTTTTTTTTGCAGAAATTAGCAGGTTTGGGCCGAAATTAGCATTGAGGTTTTTGCAGAAATTAACATTGCAAAAAGGAGATTTTTTTTTGCAGAAATTAGCAGGTTTGGGCAGAAATTAGCATTGCAAAAAGGAGGTTTTTGCAGAAATTAACATTGCAAAAAGGAGATTTTTTTGGGCAGAAATTAGCATTGCTAGAAATATATTTTTGCAGAAATTAACATTGCAAAAAGGAGATTTTTTTTGCAGAAATTAGCATTGCTAGTAAGATATTTTTGCAGAAATTAACATTGCAAAAAGGAGATTTTTTTTGCAGAAATTAGCAGGTTTGGGCCGAAATTAGCATTGCTAGAAATATATTTTTGCAGAAATTAACATTGCAAAAAGGAGATTTTTTTTGCAGAAATTAGCATTGCTAGAAAGAGGTTTTTGCAGAAATTAACATTGCAAAAAGGAGATTTTTTTTTTGCAGAAATTAGCAGGTTTGGGCCGAAATTAGCATTGCTAGAAAGATATTTTTGCAGAAATTAACATGGCAAGAAATGGATTTTTTTTTGCAGAAATTAACATTGCAAGGAGGTTTTTGCAGAAATTAACATTGCAAAAAGAAGGGGTTTTTTTGCAGAAATTAAGGTTTTTTTTGCAGAAATTAACATTGCTAGAGAGAGTGTTTTTTGCAGAAATTAATATTGCAAGAAATTGATATTTTTTTTTGCAGAAATTAGCATTGCAAGAAATAGATTTTTCCCCCCAGAAATGTAACATTGCTAGAAAGAGTTAATTTTTTTTTTTGCAGAAATTAGCATTGCAAGAAACAGATTTTTTCCCCCAGAAATTAACATTGCTAAATATTTTTTGCAGAAATTAACATTGTAATAATGTTTTTTTTTGCAGAAAATAAGATTGCAAGAAAGAGTTAATTTTTTTGCAGAAATTAGCATTGCAAGAAACAGATTTTTTTTCCCCAGAAATTAACATTGCTAAATATTTTTTGCAGAAATTAACATTGTAATAATGTTTTTTTTGCAGAAAATAAGATTGCAAGAAAGAGGTTTTTGCAGAAAATGACATTGCTAAATATTTTTTGCAGAAATTAACATTGTAATAATGTTATTTTTTTGCAGAAAATAAGATTGCAAGAAATGTTTTTGCAGAAAATGACATTGCTAAATGTTTTTTGCAGAAATTAACATTGTAATAATGTTTTTTTGGCAGAAAATAAGATTGCAAGAAAGAGGTTTTTGCAGAAAATGACATTGCTAAATATTTTTTGCAGAAATTAACATTGTAATAATGTGTTTTTTTGCAGAAAATAAGATTTCAAGAAAGAGGTTTTTGCAGAAAATGACATTGCTAAATATTTTTTGCAGAAATTAACATTGTAATAATGTTTTTTTGGCAGAAAATAAGATTGCAAGAAAGAGGTTTTTGCAGAAAATGACATTGTAAGAAACATTTTTTTGCAGAAATTAAATATTTTTTGCAGAAATTAACATTGTAATAATGTTTTTTTGGCAGAAAATAAGATTGCAAGAAAGAGGTTTTTGCAGAAAATGACATTGTAAGAAATAGATTTATTTTTTTGCAGAAATTAACATTGCAGAAAATTGTAAGAAATAGTTTTATTTATTTTTTGCAGAAATTAACATTGCAAGAAGTTGGTTATTTTTTGCAGAAATAAACAGGGTTCGGGGTTGTTGTTTTTTGCAGAAATTTGGGGTTTTTTTGCAGGAATTCGATTTGGAAGGAGCTTTTTTTTTGCAGAAATTAGCATTGCAAAAGAGGTTTTTTTTTGCAGAAATTAACATTGTAAAAAGGAGGTTTTTTTGCAGAAATAAGCATTGCAAGAATGAGAGTTTATTGCAGAAAATAGCCTTGCAATAAAGGTTTTTTACAGAAAATAGCATTGCAATAAAGAGTTTTTTTTGCAGAAAATAGCATTGCAATAAAGAGGTTTTTTTGCAGAAAATAGCATTGCAATAAAGAGGTTTTTTTGCAGAAAATAGCATTGCAATAAAGAGGTTTTTTGCAGAAAATAGCATTGCAATAAAGAGGTTTTTTTGCAGAAAATAGCATTGCAATAAAGAGGTTTTTTTGCAGAAAATAGCAATGCAATAAAGAGGTTTTTTGCAGAAAATAGCATTGCAATAAAGAGGTTTTTTTTGCAGAAAATAGCATTGCAATAAAGAGGTTTTTTTTGCAGAAAATAGCATTGCAATAAAGAGGTTTTTTTGCAGAAAATAGCATTGCAATAAAGAGGTTTTTTGCAGAAAATAGCATTGCAATAAAGAGATTTTTTGCAGAAAATAGCATTGCAATAAAGAGGTTTTTTGCAGAAAATAGCATTGCAGTAAAGAGATTTTTTGCAGAAAATAGCATTACAATAAAGAGGTTTTTTTGCAGAAAATAGCATTGCAATAAAGAGGTTTTTTTGCAGAAAATAGCATTGCAATAAAGAGGTTTTTTGCAGAAAATAGCATTGCGAAAACATATTTTTTGCAGGAATTTGAGGGGGTTTGGTTGCTGCAGAAATCCAAATTAAAGCCATTTTTTTGCAGAAATAAACAGCTTTTTTCCTGCAGAAATGGCCTTTGCAGTAGGCGAAAACATATATTTTTTGCAGGAATTCGAGGTGGTTTGGTTGCTGCAGAAATCCAAATTAAAGCCATTTTTTTGCAGAAATAAACAGCTTTTTTCTGCAGAAATGGCCTTTGCAGTAGGCGAAAACATATATTTTTTGCAGGAATTTGAGGGGGTTTGGTTGCTGCAGAAATCCAAATTAAAGCCATTTTTTTGCAGAAATAAACAGCTTTTTTTCTGCAGAAATGGCCTTTGCAGTAGGCGAAAACATATATTTTTTGCAGGAATTCGAGGTGGTTTGGTTGCTGCAGAAATCCAAATTAAAGCAGTTTTTTTGCAGAAATAAACAGCTTTTTTCTGCAGAAATGGCCTTTGCAGTAGGAGAAAACATATATTTTTTGCAGGAATTTGAGGGGGTTTGGTTGCTGCAGAAATCCAAATTAAAGCAATATATATATATCTTTTTTCATGCAAATTATTTCCGATTCTTTTTACTCCATTTCTAGCCTTTGATTTCTATTTTTCTGATTTATTGTGATTATTCTTATTTTCCATCCCGATTCTTCCCTTGCAATCCTGCCAATTGTTTGCATCCGGAAATAATCCCATTTCTTGCAATTATTCTCATTTTTCATTTCATTTCCGCTCTTGCAATCCTCCGAAATGCATGCAAACTGGAATAATCCATTATATTCTTATTTTTCTCATTTTTAATTTCCATTCTTGCAATCCTCCGAAATGCCTGCAAACTGGAATAATCCATTATATTCTTATTTTTCTCATTTTTAATCTCCGTTCTTGCAATCCTCCGAAATGCATGCAAACTGGAATAATCCATTATATTCTTATTTTTCTCATTTTTAATTTCCATTCTTGCAATCCTTCGAAATGCCTGCAAACTGGAATAATCCATTATATTCTTATTTTTCTCATTTTTAATTTCCGTTCTTGCAATCCTCCGAAATGCCTGCAAACTGGAATAATCCATTATATTCTTATTTTTCTCATTTTTAATCTCCATTCTTTTATTTCTATTTTTCTTCTTTTTAATCTCGGTTCCTCTCTTGCAATCCTTGCAAATGCAAATAAAAAATCCATTTATTTTCCTTTTTCTTCCACTTCTTGCAGCCTGCAATGCTCCCATTTCTTCGGATTATTCCTATTTTTAATTGCAATTATTTTATTTTATTCCCATTCTTGCAATCCTTCCCAATTCTACTTTGCAGCCAGAAATCTTCCCATTTCTTGTCAATATTCCTATTTTTTAATTGCAATTATTGCAATCCTTGCAAATGCAGCCTGGGGCGAATTATGCATGCAAAACCGATTTTATTTTAGATTTTATTTTATTTTATTTTATTTTATTCCCATTCTTGCAATGCTTCCCAATGCTTCTTTGCAGCCAGAAATCCTTTCATTTCTGGTGAATATTCCTATTTTTTCATTGCAATTATTGCAATTAAATTATGGGGCGAATTATGCATGCAAAACCGATTTTATTTTATTTTATTTTATTTTATTCCCATTCTTGCAATGCTTCCCAATGCTTCTTTGCAGCTTGAAATCTTCCCATTTCTGGTGAATATTCCTATTTTTTAATTGCAATTATTGCAATTAAATTATGGGGCGAATTATGCATGCAAAACCGATTTTATTTTAGATTTTATTTCCTTTTATTCCCATTCTTGCAATCCTTCCCAATGCTTCTTTGCAGCTTGAAATCTTCCCATTTCTTGTCAATATTCCTATTTTTTAATTGCAATTATTGCAATCCTTGCAAATGCTGCCTGGGGCGAATTATGCATGCAAAACCGATTTTATTTTATTTTATTTTATTTTATTTTATTCCCAATGCTTCTTTGCAGCCTGAAATCCTTTCATTTCTGGTGAATATTCCTATTTTTTCATTGCAATTATTGCAATCCTTGCAAATGCAGCCTAAAAAATTGCCTTTAATTCCCATTTTTTCATTGCAATTATTGCAATTCTTGCAAATGCAGCCTGAAAAATTGCCTTTAATTCCCATTTTTTCATTGCAATTCTTGCAATTCTTGCAAATGCAGCCTGAAAATTTTCCTTTAATTCCCATTTTTTCATTGCAATTCTTGCAATTCTTCCAAATGCAGCCTGAAAACTTGCCTTTAATTCCCATTTTTTCATTGCAATTATTGCAATCCTTCCAAATGCAGCCTAAAAAATTGCCTTTAATTCCCATTTTTTCATTGCAATTATTGCAATTCTTGCAAATGCAGCCTAAAAAATTGCCTTTAATTCCCATTTTTTCATTGCAATTACTGCAATCCTTTCCTGGGGCGAATTATGCATGCAAAGTGAATTTTATTTTAATTTTAATTGATTTTGATTTTGATTCCTTCTCCCAATGATTGCATGCAAATCCTGCATGCAAAACCGATTTTATTTTATTTTTGCAAAATCCCAATTTCCTTTCTCTTCAATGCAAACGGGATTTTATTCTATTTTATTTTAATTTTTTATTCTATTTTATTCCAATTTTTTGCACAATCCGACCCATTCAAAACCTCCTTTATCTTCATTGCAAACGGGATTTTATTCTATTTTATTCCATTTTATTTTTGCAAAATCCAAACCTTCATCTTCAATGCAAAGGGGATTTTATTCTATTTTATTTCAATTTTTTATTCTATTTTATTCCATTTTTTTGCACAATCAGACCCATTCAAAACCTCCTTTCTCTTCAATGCAAACCGGATTTTATTTTATTCTATTTTATTTTTGCAAAATCCAAACCATCTTCAATGCAAAGGGGATTTTATTCTAATTTATTCCATTTTTTTATTCTATTTTATTCCATTTTTTTGCAAAATCCGACCCATTCAAAACCTCCTTTTTCTTCAATGCAAACGGGATTTTATTCTATTTTATTCCATTTTATTTTTGCAAAATCCAAACCTCCTTCATCTTCAATGCTAACCCTGGTTTCTATTATTATTATTATTATTATTATTATTATTATTATTATTATTGGCTATATATCCAGTTTCTAACCCTGGTTAATAATAAATAATAATAATAATAATAATAATAATAATAATGGCAAGAGATCTGAGTTTCTAACCCTGGTTTCAAATATTATTATTATTATTAATAGCAATATATCAGTTACTAACCCTGGTTTCAATTATTATTATTACTATTATTATTATTATTAATGGCTATCTATCTGAGTTTCTAACTCTGGTTTCAAATATTGTTATTATTATTAATAATAATTGCAATATATCTGAGTTTCTAACCCTGGTTTCTAATAATAATAATAATAATAATAACAATGGCAATAGATCTGAGTTTCTAACCCTGGTTTCATATTTTAGTATTATTATTATTAATGGCAAGAGATCTGATTTTCTAACCCTGGTTTCAAATAATAATAATAATAATAATAATGGCAATATATCTGAGTTTCTAACCCTGGTTTCAAATATTATTATTTTTATTAATGGCAATATATCTGAGTTTCTAACCCTGGTTAATAATAATAATAATAATGGTCAATTATCTGAATTACTAACCCTGGCCTCAATTATTTTTATTAGTATTATTATTATTAATGGCAATATATCTGAGTTTCTAACCCTGGTTTCAAATAATAATAATAATAATAATGGCAATATATCTGAGTTTCTAACCCTGGTTTCAAATATTAGTATTATTATTATTAATGGCAAGAGATCTGATTTTCTAGCCCTGGTTTCCAATATTATTATTATTATTATTAATGGCAATTGATTGAGTTTCTAACCCTGGTTTCAAATAATAATAATAATAATAATAATAATAATGGCAATATATCTGAGTTTCTAACCCTGGTTTCAAATATTAGTATTATTATTATTAATGGCAAGAGATCTGATTTTCTAACCCTGGTTTCCAATATTATTATTATTATTATTATTATTATTATTATTAATGGCAATAGATTGAGTTTCTAACCCTGGTTTCAAATAATAATAATAATAATAATAATAATAATAATGGCAATATGAGTTTCTAACCCTGGTTTCAAATATTAGTATTATTATTATTAATGGCATGAGATCTGATTTTCTAACCCTGGTTTCAAATAATAATAATAATAATAATAATGGCAATATATCTGAGTTTCTAACCCTGGTTTCAAATATTAGTATTATTATTATTAATGGCAAGAGATCTGATTTTCTAACCCTGGTTTCCAATATTATTATTATTATTATTATTAATGGCAATAGATTGAGTTTCTAACCCTGGTTTCAAATAATAATAATAATAATAATGGCAATATATCTGAGTTTCTAACCCTGGTTTCAAATATTAGTATTATTATTATTAATGGCAAGAGATCTGATTTTCTAACCCTGGTTTCCAATATTATTATTATTATTATTATTATTAATGGCAATAGATTGAGTTTCTAACCCTGGTTTCAAATAATAATAATAATAATAATAATAATAATAATGGCAATATATCTGAGTTTCTAACCCTGGTTTCAAATATTAGTATTATTATTATTAATGGCAAGAGATCTGATTTTCTAACCCTGGTTTCCAATATTATTATTATTATTATTATTAATGGCAATAGATTGAGTTTCTAACCCTTGTTTCAAATAATAATAATAATAATAATAATAATGGCAATATATCTGAGTTTCTAACCCTGGTTTCAAATATTAGTATTATTATTATTAATGGCAAGAGATCTGATCTTCTAACCCTGGTTTCAAATATTATTATTATTATTATTATTATTATTATTATTATCATTAATGGCAATAGATTGAGTTTCTAACCCTGGTTTCAAATAATAATAATAATAATAATAATAATGGCAATATATCTGAGTTTCTAACCCTGGTTTCAAATAATAATAATAATAATAATAATGGCAATATATCTGAGTTTCTAACCCTGGTTTCAAATATTATTTTTATTAATGGCAATATATTTCGGTTTCTAACCCTGGTTAATAATAATAATAATAATATCCCTGGTCTCAATTATTTTTATTAGTATTATTATTATTAATGGCAATATATCTGAGTTTCTAATCCTGGTTTAAAATAATAATAATAATAATAATAATAATAATAATAGCAATAATAATAATAATGGCAATATATCTGAGTTTCTAACCCCGGTTTCAAATAATAATAATAATAATAATAATGGCAATATATCTGAGTTTCTAATCCTGGTTTCAAATAATAATAATAATAATAATAGTAATAATAATAATGGCAATATATCTGTTTCTAACCCTGGTTTCAAATATTATTCTTAATGGCAATAGATCTGAGTTTCTAAACTTGGTTTCAAATATTATTAGTATTATTATTAATGGCAATATATCCGAGTTTCTAACCCTGGTTTCAAATATTATTAATATTAATATTAGTATTTATTTTTATTTTCCACAGGCCGAGGGCAGCGTCAGCAGTGTTGGCAAAAGAGCTTCCGCCAGCAGGTATTAATAGCGATGAAAACAATAACGATAATATTGTTAATAACGGTAATAATGATTAATAATAGTGATTTTAATTATTATTATTAATAATAATAATAGTAATGGCAGCAACTACAAAGCAACAACCAAAACCGTAGTCATGGCAACCAAAATTACAACAGTGAAACATTATATTATTGTTATTATTATTATTATTATTTTATTATTATATTATATTATTATTATTAGTATTATTATTATTATTATTGTTATTATTATTATTATTATATTATATTATGTTATTATTATTAGTAGTAGTAGTAGTAGTAGTATTAGTATTAGTATTAGTATTTTATTATTATATGTTATTATTATTATTATTATTATTAGTATTAGTATTAGTATTAGTATTATTATAATTCAAAGGCTCCCAGTCCCAGTCCCGCATTCCCAGTTTCCCATTAACAGGCTCCCATTCCCAGTCTCCCAGTATCCCATTCCCAGTCCCAGTCTCCCAGTCCCAGTCCGGCATCCCAGTTTCCCATTCCCAGTCCCCCAGTCTCAATGTCTCCCATTCCCAGTCTCCCATTCAAAGTCCCCCATTCCCAGTCCCCCATTATTATTATTATTATTATTATTATTACATCATTATAATTCAAAGGCTCCCAGTCCCAGTCCCGCATTCCCAGTTTCCCATTAACAGGCTCCCATTCCCAGTCTCCCAGTATCCCATTCCCAGTCCCAGTCTCCCAGTCCCAGTCCAGCATTCCCAGTTTCCCATTCCCAGTCCCCCAGTCCCAGTCCCGCATTCCCAGTTTCCCATTCCCAGTCTCAGTCCCGCATTCCCAGTTTCCCATTAACAGGCTCCCATTCCCAGTCTCCCAGTATCCCATTCCCAGTCTCCCAGTCCCAGTCCGGCATTCCAGTCTCCCAGTATCCCATTCCCAGTCTCCCAGTCCCAGTTTCCCATTCCCAGTCTCCCAGTCCCAGTCCGGCATTCCCAGTTTCCCATTCCCAGTCTCCCAGTCCCAGTCCCGCATTCCCAGTTTCCCATTAACAGGCTCCCATTCCCAGTCTCCCAGTATCCCATTCCCAGTCTCCCAGTCCCAGTCCGGCATTCCCAGTTTCCCATTCCCAGTCTCCCAGTCCCAGTCCCGCATTCCCAGTTTCCCATTAACAGGCTCCCATTCCCAGTCTCCCAGTATCCCATTCCCAGTCCCAGTCTCCCAGTCCCAGTCCGGCATTCCCAGTTTCCCATTCCCAGTCCCCCATTCCCAGTCTCCCATTAAAAGTCCCCCATTCCCAGTCCCCCATTCCCAGTCTCCCATTAAAAGTCCCCCATTCCCAGTCCCCTATTATTATTATTATTATTATTATTATTTTATTGTTATATTATTATATTATTATTATTATTATTATTATTATTACATCATTATAATTCAAAGGCTCCCAGTCCCCCAGTCTCAATGTCTCCCATTCCCAGTCCCCCATTCCCAGTCTCCCATTAAAAGTCCCCCAGTCCCAGTCCCCCATTCCCAGTTTCCCATTAACAGGCTCCCATTCCCAGTCTCCCAGTATCCCATTCCCAGTCCCAGTCTCCCAGTCCCAGTCCGGCATTCCCAGTTTCCCATTAAAAGTCCCCCATTCCCAGTCCCCCATTCCCAGTCTCCCATTAAAAGTCCCCCATTCCCAGTCCCCCATTCCCAGTCTCCCATTAAAAGCCCCCATTCCCAGTCCCCCATTCCCAGTCTCCCATTAAAAGTCCCCCATTCCCAGTCCCCCATTCCCAGTCTCCCATTAAAAGTCCCCCATTCCCAGTAGCCCATTCCCAGTCTGCTCTGCCCCCCATTCCCAGTCTCCCAGTATCCAATTCCCAGTCTCCCATTAAACCCCCCCATTCCCAGTCCTAGCCCCCCATTCCCAGTCTCCCTGCCCCCCAGTCCCAGTCCCCCATTCCCAGTCTGGTCTGCCCCCCATTCCCAGTCTCCCAATATCCCATTCCCAGTCTCCCAGTTCCCCATTCCCAGTCTGTCTGCCCCCCATTCCCAGTCACCCAGTATCCCATTCCCAGTCCAAGTCCCCCATTCCCAGTCTCCCAGCCCCCCATTCCCAGTCACAGTCTCCCATTCCCAGTCCTAGCCCACCATTCCCAGTCTGGTCTGCCCCCCATTCCCAGTCTCCCAGTATCCAATTCCCAGTCTCCCATTAAACCCCCCCATTCCCAGTCCAAGTCCCCCATTCCCAGTCTGGTCTGCCCCCCATTCCCAGTCTCCCAGTATCCAATTCCCAGTCTCCCATTAAACCCCCCCATTCCCAGTCCTAGCCCCCCATTCCCAGTCTCCCTGCCCCCCAGTCCCAGTCCCCCATTCCCAGTCTGGTCTGCCCCCCATTCCCAGTCTCCCAATATCCCATTCCCAGTCTCCCAGTCCCCCATTCCCAGTCTGTCTGCCCCCCATTCCCAGTCACCCAGTATCCCATTCCCAGTCCAAGTCCCCCATTCCCAGTCTCCCAGCCCCCCATTCCCAGTCACAGTCTCCCATTCCCAGTCTGCTCTGCCCCCCATTCCCAGTCTCCCAGTATCCCATTCCCAGTCCAAGTCCCCCATTCCCAGTCTGGTCTGCCCCCCATTCCCAGTCTCCCAGTATCCAATTCCCAGTCTCCCATTAAACCCCCCCATTCCCAGTCCTAGCCCCCCATTCCCAGTCTCCCTGCCCCCCAGTCCCAGCCCCACATTCCCAGTCTGGTCTGCCCCCCATTCCCATTCTCCCAATATCCCATTCCCAGTCTCCCAGTCCGCCATTCCCAGTCTCCCAGTCCCCCATTCCCAGTCTGTCTGCCCCCCATTCCCAGTCTCCCAGTATCCCATTCCCAGTCCAAGTCCCCCATTCCCAGTCTCCCAGCCCCCCATTCCCAGTCACAGTCTCCCATTCCCAGTCCTAGCCCCCCATTCCCAGTCCGGTCTGCCCCCCATTCCCAGTCTCCCAGTATCCAATTCCCAGTCTCCCATTAAACCCCCCCATTCCCAGTCCCAGCCCCCCATTCCCAGTCTGGTCTGCCCCCCATTCCCAGTCTCCCAGTATCCAATTCCCAGTCTCCCAGTCCCCCATTCCCAGTCCCAGCCCCACATTCCCAGTCTCCCAGCCCCATTCCCACTCTCCCAGCCCCACATTCCCAGTCTCCCAGTCTCCCATTCCAGTATCCCAGTCCCAGCCCCCCATTCCCAGTCCCACACTCCCAGTTTCCCATTAAAGCCCCCCATTCTGTCTCCCAGTTCCAGCCCACCATTCCCAGTCTCCCAGTACCCCATTCCCAGTCCGGTCTACCCCCCATTCTCAGTCTCCCAGTCCCCCATTCCCAGTCTCCCTGCCCCACACTCCCAGTCTCCCATTAAAAGCCCCATTCCCAGTCCCAGACCCCCATTCCCAGCCCCACACTCCCAGTCTCCCATTCCCAGTCTCCCATTAAAAGACCCCCATTCCCAGTATGTCTGCCCCCATTCCCAGTCTCTTAGCCCCCCATTCCCAGTCCCCCATTAAGACTCCCAGTCCCCCATTCCCAGTTTCCCATTCCCAGTCTCTCAGCCCCACATTCCCAGTCTCCCAGCCCCACACTCCCAGTCCCCCATTCCCAGTCCCCCATTAAAAAACCCCATTCTGTCTCCCAGTCCCTGCCCCACATTCCCAGTCTGCTCTGCCCCCCATTCCCAGTCTCCCAGTATCCCATTCCCAGTCCAAGTCCCCCATTCCCAGTCTCCCAGCCCCCCATTCCCAGTCACAGTCTCCCATTCCCAGTCCTAGCCCCCCATTCCCAGTCTGGTCTGCCCCCCATTCCCAGTCTCCCAGTATCCAATTCCCAGTCTCCCATAAACCCCCCCCATTCCCAGTCCTAGCCCCCCATTCCCAGTCTCCCTGCCCCCCAGTCCCAGCCCCCCATTCCCAGTCTGTCTGCCCCCCATTCCCAGTCTCCCAATATCCCATTCCCAGTCTCCCAGTCCCCCATTCCCAGTCTGTCTGCCCCCCATTCCCAGTCTCCCAGTATCCCATTCCCAGTCCAAGTCCCCCATTCCCAGTCCCAGCCCCACATTCCCAGTCTCCCAGCCCCACATTCCCAGTCTCCCATTCCAGTATCCCAGTCCCAGCCCCCCATTCCCAGTCCCACACTCCCAGTCTCCCATTCCCAGTCTCCCATTAAAAGACCCCCATTCCCAGTATGTCTGCCCCCATTCCCAGTCTCTTAGCCCCCCATTCCCAGTCCCCCATTAAGACTCCCAGTCCCCCATTCCCAGTTTCTCAGCCCCACATTCCCAGTCTCCCAGCCCCACACTCCCAGTCCCCCATTCCCAGTCTCCCATTAAACCCCCCCATTCCCAGTCCTAGCCCCCCATTCCCAGTCTCCCTGCCCCCCAGTCCCAGCCCCACATTCCCAGTCTGGTCTGCCCCCCATTCCCAGTCTCCCAGTATCCCATTCCCAGTCTCCCAGTCCCCCATTCCCAGTCTGTCTGCCCCCCATTCCCAGTCTCCCAGTATCCCATTCCCAGTCCAAGTCCCCCATTCCCAGTCTCCCAGCCCCCCATTCCCAGTCACAGTCTCCCATTCCCAGTCCTAGCCCCCCATTCCCAGTCTGGTCTGCCCCCCATTCCCAGTCTCCCAGTATCCAATTCCCAGTCTCCCATTAAACCCCCCCATTCCCAGTCCTAGCCCGCCATTCCCAGTCTCCCTGCCCCCCCAGTCCCAGCCCCACATTCCCAGTCTGGTCTGCCCCCCATTCCCAGTCTCCCAGTATCCCATTCCCAGTCTCCCAGTCCCCCATTCCCAGTCTGTCTGCCCCCCATTCCCAGTCTCCCAGTATCCCATTCCCAGTCCAAGTCCCCCATTCCCAGTCACAGTCCCCCATTCCCAGTCCTAGCCCCCCATTCCCAGTCTGGTCTGCCCCCCATTCCCAGTCTCCCAGTATCCAATTCCCAGTCTCCCATTAAACCCCCCCATTCCCAGTCCTAGCCCCCCATTCCCAGTCTGCTCTGCCCCCCATTCCCAGTCTCCCAGTGTCCCATTCCCAGTCCAAGTCCCCCATTCCCAGTCTCCCAGCCCCCCATTCCCAGTCACAGTCTCCCATTCCCAGTCATAGCCCCACATTCCCAGTCTGGTCTGCCCCCCATTCCCAGTCTCCCAGTATCCAATTCCCAGTCTCCCATTAAACCCCCCCATTCCCAGTCCTAGCCCCCCATTCCCAGTCTCCCTGCCCCCCAGTCCCAGCCCCACATTCCCAGTCTGGTCTGCCCCCCATTCCCAGTCTCCCAGTATCCCATTCCCAGTCCTATTCTCCCATTATAGACCCCCATTCCCAGTCCCAGCCCCACATTCCCAGTCTCCCAGCCCCATTCCCACTCTCCCAGCCCCACATTCCCAGTCTCCCAGTCTCCCATTCCAGTATCCCAGTCTCAGCCCCCCATTCCCAGTCCCACACTCCCAGTCTCCCATTAAAGACCCCCATTCTGTCTCCCAGTTCCAGCCCACCATTCCCAGTCTCCCAGTACCCCATTCCCAGTCTGTCTGCCCCCCATTCCCAGTCTCCCAGTCCCCCATTCCCAGTCTCCCTGCCCCACACTCCCAGTCTCCCATTAAAAGCCCCATTCCCAGTCCCAGACCCCCATTCCCAGCCCCACACTCCCAGTCTCCCATTCCCAGTCTCCCATTAAAAGACCCCCATTCCCAGTATCTCTGCCCCCATTCCCAGTCTCTTAGCCCCCCATTCCCAGTCCCCCATTAAGACTCCCAGTCCCCCATTCCCAGTTTCCCATTCCCAGTCTCTCAGCCCCACATTCCCAGTCTCCCAGCCCCACACTCCCAGTCCCCCATTAAAAACCCCCATTCTGTCTCCCAGTCCCTGCCCCACATTCTCAGTCTGGTCTGCCCCCCATTCCCAGTCTGCCCCCCATTCCCATTCCCATTCCCAGCCCCACACTCCCAGTCTCCCATTCCCAGTCTCCCATTAAAAGACCCCCATTCCCAGTATGTCTGCCCCCATTCCCAGTCTCTTAGCCCCCCATTCCCACTCCCCCATTAAGACTCCCAGTCCCCCATTCCCAGTTTCCCATTCCCAGTCTCTCAGCCCCACATTCCCAGTCTCCCAGCCCCACACTCCCAGTCCCCCATTAAAAACCCCCATTCTGTCTCCCAGTCCCTGCCCCACATTCCCAGTCTGGTCTGCCCCCCATTCCCAGTCTCCCAGCCCCACACTCCCAGTCTCCCACTTGAGACCCCCATTCCCCCTCCGCTCTGCCCCACTGACCCCTTTCTCTGCCCCACAGTGACCCGCCCCCCTCGGCTGCCGCCATCCCTGCCCCCCATTCCCAGTCTGGTCTGCCCCCCATTCCCAGTCTCCCATTAAAAGACCCCCATTCCCAGTCTTAGCCCCACATTCCCAGTATCCCATTCCCAGTCTGCTCTGCCCCCCCATTCCCAGTCCCCCAGTCCCATTCTCCCATTAAAAGACCCCCATTCCCAGTCCTAGCCCCCTTTCCCAGTCTCTCTGCCCCCAATCCCAGTCTCCCTGCCCCCCATTCCCAGTCCCTGCCCCACACTCCCAGTCTCCCATTAAAGACCCCCATTCCCACTCTCCCATTAAAAGACCCCCATTCCCAGTCCTAGCCCCCCATTCCCAGTCTCCCAGCCCCACACTCCCAGTCCCCCATTCCCAGTCCCCCATTAAAAACCCCCATTCTGTCTCCCAGTCCCTGCCCCACATTCCCAGTCTGGTCTGCCCCCCATTCCCAGTCTCCCAGCCCCACACTCCCAGTCTCCCAGTCCCAGCCCCACACTCCCAATCTCCCACTTGGGACCCCAATTCCCCCTCCACTCTGCCCCACTCACTGACCCCTTTCTCTGCCCCACAGAGACCCGCCCCCCTCGGCTGCCGCCATGCCGGGCTCCGATTCGCCGGCCTCCGACTCGGCTCCGCCCAGCGAGGAAGCCCCGCCCTCTGCCCCCCAAGTCACCGTCAAGACCGAGACCCCTGACGACTTTGCCTGGCCCCACGGCAGCCCCACGGAGCCCCGCAAAGGGGGCCGTGGGGCAGCCCCAGCCGAGATCTGCGTCGTCCTGGGGGGGGTCCGCAGCCAGCAGACCCTGGGTAAGCTAGGTGCGACCCCTATTTTCTGTGGGGCAGAGCGGGTTGGGGGTCGGGGAAAGGTTTGGTTAGGGGTCGGGGTCCCTATGGTTTGGGGGTCAGGGGGAAAGGGGGGGTCCGCAGCCAGCAGACCCTGGGTAAGCTAGGTGCGACCCCTATTTTCTGTGGGGCAGAGCGGGTTGGGGGTCGGGGAAAGGTTTGGTTAGGGGTCGGGGGCCCTATGGGTTGGGGGTCAGGGGGAAAGTGGGGGGTCCGTAGCCAGCAGACCCTGGGTAAGCGAGGTGCGACCCCTATTTTCTGTGGGGCAGAGCGGGTTGGGGGTCAGGGAAAGGTTTGGTTAGGGGTCGGGGTCCCTATGGGTTGGGGGTCAGGGGGAAAGTGGGGGGTCCACAGCCAGCAGACCCTGGGTAAGCTAGGTGCGACCCCTATTTTCTGTGGGGCAGAGCGGGTTGGGGGTCGGGGAAAGGTTTGGTTAGGGGTCGGGAGCCCTGTGGGTTGGGGGTCAGGGGGAAAGTGGGGGGTCCGTAGCCAGCAGAGCCTGGGTAAGCGAGGTGCGACCCCTATTTTCTGTGGGGCAGAGCGGGTTGGGGGTCGGGGAAAGGTTTGGTTAGGGGTCGGGGGCCCTATGGGTTGGGGGTCAGGGGGAAAGTGGGGGGTCCGTAGCCAGCAGAGCCTGGGTAAGCTAGGTGCGACCCCTATTTTCTGTGGGGCAGAGCGGGTTGGGGGTCGGGGAAAGGTTTGGTTAGGGGTCGGGGTCCCTATGGGTTGGGGATCGGGGGAAAGTGGGGGGTCCACAGCCAGCAGACCCTGGGTAAGGAAGGTGCGACCCCTATTTTCTGTGGGGCAGAGCGGGTTGGGGGTCGGGGAAAGGTTTGGTTAGGGGTCGGGGGCCCTATGGGTTGGGGGTCAGGGGGAAAGTGGGGGGTCCGGCGCCAGCAGAGCCTGGGTCAGCGAGGTGGGTGGCGGTTGGGGGTCAGGGAAACGACCCCTATTTTCTGTGGGGGGGGAGTGGGTTGGGGTTGGGAAAAGGTTTGGTTATGGGTCAGGGGAGCCTTTTGTTGGGGGTCAGGGCGGGTTTGGGGTCAGGGCACCCTTTGGGTTGGGGGTCAGGGGAACCTTTGGGTGGGTGGGTGACGCGACCCCTATTTTCCGTGGGGTAGAGGCGGTTGGGGGTCGGTTATGGGTCAGGGGGGCCTTTTGTTGGGGGTCAGGGGGGGTTTGGGGTCAGGGCACCCTTTGGGTTGTGGGTCAGGGGAACCTTTGGGTGGGTGGGTGGCGCGACCCCTGTTTTCCGTGGGGTAGAGGCGGTTGGGGGTCGGTTATGGGTCAGGGTGCCCTTTTGGTTGGGGGTCAGGGGAATCCTTTGGGTTGGGGGTCAGGGAAACTGGGGGGACCCTTTGGGTTTGGGGTCAGGGGAGCCTTTTGGTGGATGGGTGGCGCGACCCCTTTTTTCTGTGGGTCAGGGTCAGTTGGGGGTCGGTTATGGGTCAGGGGGGCCCTTTGGTGGGTGGGTGGCATGACCCCTATTTTCTGTGGGGCGGAGGCGGTTGGGGGTCGGTTATGGGTCAGGGGGGCCCTTTGGTGGGTGGGTGGCATGACCCCTATTTTCTGTGGGGCGGAGGCGGTTGGGGGTCGGTTATGGGTCAGGGGCACCCTTTGGTGGGTGGGTGGCGTGACCCCTATATTCTGTGGGGCGGAGGCGGTTGGGGGTCGGTTATGGGTCAGGGGACCCTTTTGGTGGGTGGGTGGCGCAACCCCTTTTTCTGTGGGGCAGAGTCGCTTGGGGGTCGGTTATGGGTCAGGGGGACCCTTTGGTGGGTGGGTGGCGCGACCCCTTTTTTCTGTGGGGCGGAGGCGGTTGGGGGTCGGTTATGGGTCAGGAGAGCCTTTTGGTGGGTGGGTGGCGCGACCCCTATATTCTGTGGGGCAGAGTCGCTTGGGGGTCGTGGAAACGTTTGCTTAGGGGTCAGGAGGACCTTTTGTTGGGGGTCAGGGAAACGGGGGGCCCCTTTCAGTTGGGGGTCACTGGGAGACTTTTGGTTGGGGGTCACGGGCCCTTTTGGTTAGGGGTCAGGGGAAACTGCGGGGAGCCTTTCAGTTAGGGGTCAGGAGACTCTTCTGGTTAGGGGTCGGGACCCTTTTGGTTAGGGGTCAGGGAAACTTGGGGGACCCCTTTGTTGGGGGTCAGGGGCCCTTTGGGTTGGGGGTCAGGGAACCCCTTTTTTCTTTGGGGCGGAGCGGGTTGGGGGTCGGAGACTTTCGGTTAGGGGTCAAGGGATCCTTCTGGTTAGGGGTCAGGGGCCCCTTTTGTTGGGGGTCAGGGGACCCTTTTGTTGGGGGTCTGGCTTCTGGTTCGAATCCGGTTCGAATCCGGTTCCAGTCTGCTTCGAATCCGGGTTCAAATCCGGTTCAAGTCTAGTTCAAATCCGGGTTCAAATCCGGTTTAAATCTGGTTCGAATTTGGGTTCAAATCCGGTTTAGGTCTGGTTCGGATCTAGGTTCAAATCCAGTTCCAGTCTGGTTCGAATCCGGGTTCAAATCCGGTTCAAGTCTGGTTCGAATCCGGGTTCAAATCTGGTTCAAATCTAGTTCGAATCCGGGTTCAAATCCGGTTCCAGTCTGGTTCGAATCCGGGTTCAAATCCAGGTCCAGTCTAGTTCAAATCCAGGTTCAAATCCGGTTCAAGTCTGGTTCGAATTTGGGTTCAAATCCGGTTTAGGTCTGGCTCGGATCTAGGTTCAAATCCAGTTCCAGTCTGGTTCGAATCCGGGTTCAAATCCGGTTCCAGTCTGGTTCGAATCCGGGTTCAAATCCAGGTCCAGTCTAGTTCAAATCCGGGTTCAAATCCGGTTCAAGTCTGGTTCGAATCCGGGTTTGAATCTGGTTCCAGTCTGGTTCGAATCCTGGTTCAAATCCGGTTCAAGTCTGGTTCGAATCCGGGTTCAAATCCGGTTTAAATCTGGTTCGAATTTGGGTTCAAATCCGGTTTAGGTCTGGTTCGGATCTAGGTTCAAATCCAGTTCCAGTCTGGTTCGAATCCGGGTTCAAATCCAGGTCCAGTCTAGTTCAAATCCGGTTCAAGTCTGGTTCGAATCCGGGTTCAAATCCGGTTCAAGTCTGGTTCGAATCCGGGTTCAAATCTGGTTCCAGTCTGGTTCAAATCTGGGTTCAAATCCGGTTCCAGTCTGGTTCGAATCTGGGTTCAAATCCGGTTCCAGTCTGGTTCGAATCCGGGTTCAAATCCAGGTCCAGTCTAGTTCAAATCCGGGTTCAAATCCGGTTCAAGTCTGGTTCAAATCCGGGTTCAAATCCGGTTCAAGTCTGGTTCAAATCCGGGTTCGAATCTGGTTCCAGTCTGGTTCGAATCTGGGTTCA
Organism: Podarcis cretensis; assembly: GCF_951804945.1. Lineage (NCBI taxonomy): Eukaryota > Metazoa > Chordata > Lepidosauria > Squamata > Lacertidae > Podarcis > Podarcis cretensis. The sequence goes on along the minus strand of NW_027647839.1, from coordinate 100,644 downwards.
AATCCAGGTCCAGTCTAGTTCAAATCCAGTTCAAGTCTGGTTCGAATCCGGGTTCAAATCCGGTTCAAGTCTGGTTCGAATCCGGGTTCGAATCTGGTTCCAGTGTGGTTCGAATCTGGGTTCAAATCCGGTTCCAGTCTGGTTCGAATCTGGGTTCAAATCCGGTTCAAGTCTAGTTCAAATCTGGGTTCAAATCTGGTTCCGGTCTGGTTCGAATCTGGGTTCAAATCCGGTTCCAGTCTAGTTCGAATCTGGGTTCAAATCCGGTTCAAGTCTAGTTCAAATCCGGGTTCAAATCTGGTTTAAATCTGGTTCAAATCCGGTTCCAGTCTGGTTCGAATCTGGGTTCAAATCCGGTTCCAGTCTAGTTCGAATCTGGGTTCAAATCCGGTTCAAGTCTAGTTCAAATCCGGGTTCAAATCTGGTTTAAATCTGGTTCGAATCTGGGTTCAAATCCGGTTCAAGTCTGGTTCAAATCCGGGTTCAAATCCGGTTCAAGTCTGGTTCGATTCTGGGTTCAAATCTGATTCAAGTCTGGTTCAAATCTGGTTCAAGTCTGGTTCGAATCCGGTTCCAGTCTGGTTCAAATCCGGGTACAAGTCTGGTTTGAATCCGGGTTTGAATCTGATTCAAGTCTGGTTTTAATCTGGGTTCAAATCCGGTTCAAGTCTGGTTTGAATCCGGGTTCAAATCCGGTTCAAGTCTGGGGTTCCGGGTTCAAATCCCCAGTCCTAGGAGGAGGAATCTGGTTTGAATCCGGTTCAAATCCGGTTCAAGTCTGGGGTTCCGGGTTCAAATCCCTGGTCCTAGGAGGAGGAAACTGGTTTGAATCCGGTTCAAATTCGGTTCAAGTCTGGGGTTCCGGGTTCAAATCCCCAGTCCTAGGAGGAGGAAGCTGATTTGAATCCGGGTTCAGACTCCTAGTTCGAGTCGTGTGCTCCGGGTTCGAGTCTGGGTTCAAATCCGGTTCAAGACTGGAGGGTCCGGGTTTGAGTCTGGTTCAGGGTTCAAATCCCAGTTCCCAGGAGGAGGAAACTGATTTGAATCTGGATTCAAATCCGGTTCAAGTCTGGAGGGTCCGGGTTCGAGTTTGGGTTTCCGGGTTCAAATCCCTAGTTCACAGGAGGAGGAAACTGGTTTGAATCCGGGTTCAAATCCCCAGTTTCTAGGAGGAGGAAACTGATTTGAATCCGGATTCAAATCCGGTTCAAGTCTGGAGGGTCCGGGTTCAAGTCTGGGGTTCCGGGTTCAAATCCCCATTCACAGGTGGAGGAAACAGATTTGAATCCGGATTCAAATCCGGTTCAAGTCTGGAGGGTCCGGGTTCGAGTCTGGGGTTCCGGGTTCAAATCCCCAGTTCACAGGTGGAGGAAACTGGTTTGAATCCGGATTCAAATCCCCAGTTTCTAGGAGGAGGAAACTGATTTGAATCCGGATTCAAATCCGGTTCAAGTCTGGAGGGTCCCGGTTCGAGTCTGGGGTTCCGGGTTCAAATCCCCAGTTCACAGGTGGAGGAAACTGGTTCGAATCCGGGTTCAAATCCCCAGTTTCTAGGAGGAGGAAACTGATTTGAATCCGGATTCAAATCCGGTTCAAGTCTGGAGGGTCCCGGTTCGAGTCTGGGGTTCCGGGTTCAAATCCCCAGTTCACAGGAGGAGGAAACTGGTTTGAATCCGGGTTCAAATCCCCAGTCCTAGGAGGAGAAAACTGATTCGAATCCGGTTCGAATCTGGTTCAAGTCTGCAGGGTCCGGGTTCAAATCCCCAGTTCACAGGAGGAGGAAACTGGTTTGAATCCGGGTTCAAATCCCCAGTTTCTAGGAGGAGAAAACTGATTTGAATCCGGTTCGAATCTGGTTCAAGTCTGGAGGGTCCGGGTTCAAATCCCCAGTTCACAGGAGGAGGAAACTGGTTCGAATCCGGGTTCAAATCCCCATTTTCTAGGAGGAGAAAACTGATTGGAATCTGGTTCGAATCTGGTTCAAGTCTGGAGGGTCCGGGTTCAAATCCCCAGTTCACAGGAGGAGGAAACTGGTTTGAATCCGGGTTCAAATCCCCAGTTTCTAGGAGGAGAAAACTGATTCGAATCCGGTTCGAATCTGCTTCAAGTCTGGAGGGTCCGGGTTCAAATCCCCAGTTCACAGGAGGAGGAAACTGGTTTGAATCCGGGTTCAAATCCCCAGTTTCTAGGAGGAGAAAACTGATTCGAATCCGGTTCGAATCTGGTTCAAGTCTGGAGGGTCCGGGTTCAAATCCCCAGTTCACAGGAGGAGGAAACTGGTTTGAATCTGGGTTCAAATCCCCAGTTTCTAGGAGGAGAAAACTGATTTGAATCCGGTTCGAATCTGGTTCAAGTCTGGAGGGTCCGGGTTCAAATCCCCAGTTCACAGGAGGAGGAAACTGGTTTGAATCCGGGTTCAAATCCCCAGTTTCTAGGAGGAGAAAACTGATTTGAATCCGGTTCGAATCTGGTTCAAGTCTGGAGGGTCCGGGTTCAAATCCCCAGTTCACAGGAGGAGGAAACTGGTTCGAATCCGGGTTCAAATCCCCAGTCCTAGGAGGAGAAAACTGATTCTGGTTCAAGTCTGGAGGGTCCGGGTTCAAATCCCCAGTTCACAGGAGGAGGAAACTGGTTTGAATCCGGGTTCAAATCCCCAGTTTCTAGGAGGAGAAAACTGATTTGAATCCGGTTCAAATCTGGTTCAAGTCTTGAGGGTCCGGGTTCAAATCCCCAGTTCACAGGAGGAGGAAACTGGTTCGAATCCGGGTTCAAATCCCCAGTCCTAGGAGGAGAAAACTGATTTGAATCTGGTTCAAGTCTGGAGGGTCCGGGTTCAAATCCCCAGTTCACAGAAGGAGGAAACTGGTTTGAATCCGGGTTCAAATCCCCAGTCCTAGGAGGAGAAAACTGATTGGAATCCGGTTCGAATCTGGTTCAAGTCTGGAGGGTCCGGGTTCAAATCCCCAGTTCACAGGAGGAGGGAACTGGTTTGAATCCGGGTTCAAATCCCCAGTCCTAGGAGGAGAAAACTGATTTGAATCCGGTTCGAATCTGGTTCAAGTCTGGAGGGTCCGGGTTCAAATCCCCAGTTCACAGGAGGAGGAAACTGGTTCGAATCCGGGTTCAAATCCCCAGTTTCTAGGAGGAGGAAACTGGTTTGAATCCGGGTTCAAATCCCCAGTCCAGGTTCAAATCCCCAGTCCTAGGAGGAGAAGACTGATTTGAATCCGGTTCGAATCTGGTTCAAGTCTGGAGGGTCCGGGTTCAAATCCCCAGTTCACAGGAGGAGGAAACTGGTTTGAATCCGGGTTCAAATCCCCAGTTTCTAGGAGGAGGAAACTGGTTTGAATCCGGGTTCAAATCCCCAGTCCGGGTTCAAATCCCCAGTCCGGGTTCAAATCCCCAGTCCTAGGAGGAGAAGACTGATTCGAATCCGGTTCGAATCCGGTTCAAGTCTGGAGGGTCCGGGTTCAAATCCCCAGTTCACAGGAGGAGGAAACTGGTTTGAATCCGGGTTCAAATCCCCAGTTTCTAGGAGGAGAAAACTGATTCGAATCCGGTTTGAATCTGGTTCAAGTCTGGAGGGTCCGGGTTCAAATCCCCAGTTCACAGGAGGAGGAAACTGGTTCGAATCCGGGTTCAAATCCACAGTTTCTAGGAGGAGAAAACTGATTTGAATCCGGTTCGAATCTGGTTCAAGTCTGGAGGGTCCGGGTTCAAATCCCCAGTTCACAGGAGGAGGAAACTGGTTCGAATCCGGGTTCAAATCCCCAGTGCTAGGAGGAGAAAACTGATTTGAATCCGGTTCAAATCTGGTTCAAGTCTGGAGGGTCCGGGTTCAAATCCCCAGTTCACAGGAGGAGGAAACTGGTTTGAATCTGGGTTCAAATCCCCAGTTTCTAGGAGGAGAAAACTGATTTGAATCCGGTTCGAATCTGGTTCAAGTCTGGAGGGTCCGGGTTCAAATCCCCAGTTCACAGGAGGAGGAAACTGGTTTGAATCCGGGTTCAAATCCCCAGTTTCTAGGAGGAGAAAACTGATTTGAATCCGGTTCGAATCTGGTTCAAGTCTGGAGGGTCCGGGTTCAAATCCCCAGTTCACAGGAGGAGGAAACTGGTTCGAATCCGGGTTCAAATCCCCAGTCCTAGGAGGAGAAAACTGATTCTGGTTCAAGTCTGGAGGGTCCGGGTTCAAATCCCCAGTTCACAGGAGGAGGAAACTGGTTTGAATCCGGGTTCAAATCCCCAGTTTCTAGGAGGAGAAAACTGATTTGAATCCGGTTCAAATCTGGTTCAAGTCTTGAGGGTCCGGGTTCAAATCCCCAGTTCAAAGGAGGAGGAAACTGGTTTGAATCCGGGTTCAAATCCCCAGTCCTAGGAGGAGAAAACTGATTTGAATCCGGTTTGAATCTGGTTCAAGTCTGGAGGGTCCGGGTTCAAATCCCCAGTTCACAGGAGGAGGAAACTGGTTTGAATCCGGGTTCAAATCCCCAGTTTCTAGGAGGAGAAAACTGATTTGAATCCGGTTCAAATCTGGTTCAAGTCTTGAGGGTCCGGGTTCAAATCCCCAGTTCACAGGAGGAGGAAACTGGTTCGAATCCGGGTTCAAATCCCCAGTCCTAGGAGGAGAAAACTGATTTGAATCCGGTTCGAATCTGGTTCAAGTCTGGAGGGTCCGGGTTCAAATCCCCAGTTCACAGGAGGAGGAAACTGGTTCGAATCCGGTTCGAATCTGGTTCAAGTCTGGAGCGTCCGGGTTCAAATGCCCAGTTCAAAGGAGGAGGAAACTGGTTTGAATCCGGGTTCAAATCCCACGTTTCTAGGAGGAGAAAACTGATTTGAATCTGGTTCGAATCTGGTTCAAGTTTGGAGGGTCCGGGTTCAAATCCCCAGTTCACAGGAGGAGGAAACTGGTTCGAATCCGGGTTCAAATCCCCAGTTTCTAGGAGGAGAAAACTGATTTGAATCCGGTTCGAATCTGGTTCAAGTCTGGAGGGTCCGGGTTCAAATCCCCAGTTCACAGGAGGAGGAAACTGGTTTGAATCCGGGTTCAAATCCCCAGTTTCTAGGAGGAGAAAACTGACTTGAATCCGGTTCGAATCTGGTTCAAGTCTGGAGGGTCCGGGTTCAAATCCCCAGTTCACAGGAGGAGGAAACTGGTTTGAATCCGGGTTCAAATCCCCAGTCCGGGTTCAAATCCCCAGTCCTAGGAGGAGAAGACTGATTCGAATCCGGTTTGAATCTGGTTCAAGTCTGGAGGGTCCGGGTTCAAATCCCCAGTTCACAGGAGGAGGAAACTGGTTTGAATCCGGGTTCAAATCCCCAGTTCTAGGAGGAGAAAACTGATTCGAATCCGGTTCGAATCTGGTTCAAGTCTGGAGGGTCCGGGTTCAAATCCCCAGTTCACAGGAGGAGGAAACTGGTTTGAATCCGGGTTCAAATCCCCAGTTTCTAGGAGGAGAAAACTGATTTGAATCCGGTTCGAATCTGGTTCAAGTCTGGAGGGTCCGGGTTCAAATCCCCAGTTCACAGGAGGAGGAAACTGGTTTGAATCCGGGTTCAAATCCCCAGTCCTAGGAGGAGAAAACTGATTCGAATCCGGTTCGAATCTGGTTCAAGTCTGAAGGGTCCGGGTTCAAATCCCCAGTTCACAGGAGGAGGAAACTGGTTTGAATCCGGGTTCAAATCCCCAGTTTCTAGGAGGAGAAAACTGATTCGAATCCGGTTCAAATCTGGTTCAAGTCTGGAGGGTCCGGGTTCAAATCCCCAGTTCAAAGGAGGAGGAAACTGGTTTGAATCCGGGTTCAAATCCCCAGTCCTAGGAGGAGAAAACTGATTTGAATCCGGTTCGAATCTGGTTCAAGTCTGGAGGGTCCGGGTTCAAATCCCCAGTTCACAGGAGGAGGAAACTGGTTCGAATCCGGGTTCAAATCCCCAGTTTCTAGGAGGAGAAAACTGATTTGAATCCGGTTCGAATCTGGTTCAAGTCTGGAGGGTCCGGGTTCAAATCCCCAGTTCACAGGAGGAAACTGGTTTGAATCCGGGTTCAAATCCCCAGTTTCTAGGAGGAGGAAACTGATTTGAATCCGGTTCGAATCTGGTTCAAGTCTGGAGGGTCCGGGTTCAAATCCCAAGTTCACAGGAGGAGGAAACTGGTTTGAATCCAGGTTCACATCCCCAGTTTCTAGGAGGAGAAAACTGATTTGAATCCGGTTCGAATCTGGTTCAAGTCTGGAGGGTCCGGGTTCAAATCCCCAGTTCAAAGGAGGAGGAAACTGGTTCGAATCCGGGTTCAAATCCCCAGTCCTAGGAGGAGAAGACTGATTCGAATCCGGTTCGAATCTGGTTCAAGTCTGGAGGGTCCGGGTTCAAATCCCCAGTTCACAGGAGGAGGAAACTGGTTTGAATCCGGGTTCAAATCCCTAGTTTCTAGGAGGAGAAAACTGATTTGAATCCGGTTCGAATCTGGTTCAAGTCTGGAGGGTCCGGGTTCAAATCCCCAGTTCACAGGAGGAGGAAACTGGTTTGAATCCGGGTTCAAATCCCCAGTTTCTAGGAGGAGAAAACTGATTTGAATCGGGTTCGAATCTGGTTCAAGTCTGGAGGGTCCGGGTTCAAATCCCCAGTTCACAGGAGGAGGAAACTGGTTCGAATCCGGGTTCAAATCCCCAGTTTCTAGGAGGAGAAAACTGATTGGAATCTGGTTCGAATCTGGTTCAAGTCTGGAGGGTCCGGGTTCAAATCCCCAGTTCACAGGAGGAGGAAACTGGTTTGAATCCGGGTTCAAATCCCCAGTTCACAGGAGGAGGAAACTGGTTTGAATCCGGGTTCAAATCCCCAGTTCACAGGAGGAGGAAACTGGTTCGAATCCGGGTTCAAATCCCCAGTTCACAGGAGGAGGAAACTGGTTTGAATCCGGGTTCAAATCCCCAGTTTCTAGGAGGAGAAAACTGATTTGAATCCGGTTCGAATCTGGTTCAAGTCTGGAGCGTCCGGGTTCAAGTCCCTCATCCCAGGTTCGGTTTGAATCCGGTTTGAATCTGGTTTGACTCCGGTTTGACTCCACTTCTGCTTCCCTTCCAGGCTCTTATGAGTGCGGGATCTGTGGCAAGAAGTACAAGTATTACAACTGCTTCCAGTTCACAGGAGGAGGAAACTGGTTCGAATCCGGGTTCAAATCCCCAGTCCTAGGAGGAGAAAACTGATTTGAATCCGGTTCGAATCTGGTTCAAGTCTGGGGTTCTGGGTTCAAATCCCTGGTCCTAGGAGGAAGAAACTGGTTTGAATCCGGTTCGAATTCGGTTCAAGTCTGGTTTGAATCCGGGTTCAAATCCGGTTCAAGTCTGGGGTTCCGGGTTCAAATCCCCAGTCCTAGGAGGAGGAGACTGATTCGAATCCGGTTCGAATCTGGTTCAAGTCTGGGGTTCCGGGTTCAAATCCCCAGTTTCTAGGAGGAGAAAACTGATTCGAATCCGGTTCGAATCTGCTTCAAGTCTGGAGGGTCCGGGTTCAAATCCCTCATCCCAGGTTCGGTTTGAATCCGGTTTGACTCCGGTTTGACTCCGGTTTGACTCCACTTCCGCTTCCCTTCCAGGCTCTTATGAGTGCGGGATCTGTGGCAAGAAGTACAAGTATTACAACTGCTTCCAGTTCACAGGAGGAGGAAACTGGTTCGAATCCGGGTTCAAATCCCCAGTCCTAGGAGGAGAAAACTGATTTGAATCCGGTTCGAATCTGGTTCAAGTCTGGGGTTCTGGGTTCAAATCCCTGGTCCTAGGAGGAAGAAACTGGTTTGAATCCGGTTCGAATTCGGTTCAAGTCTGGTTTGAATCCGGGTTCAAATCCGGTTCAAGTCTGGGGTTCCGGGTTCAAATCCCCAGTCCTAGGAGGAGGAATCTGGTTTGAATCCGGTTCAAATCCGTTTCAAGTCTGGGGTTCCGGGTTCAAATCCCCAGTTTCTAGGAGGAGAAAACTGATTCAAATCCGGTTCGAATCTGGTTCAAGTCTGGAGCATCCGGGTTCAAGTCCCTCATCCCAGGTTCGGTTTGAATCTGGTTTGAATCTGGTTTGACTCCGGTTTGACTCCACTTCCGCTTCCCTTCCAGGCTCTTATGAGTGCGGGATCTGTGGCAAGAAGTACAAGTATTACAACTGCTTCCAGTTCACAGGAGGAGGAAACTGGTTCGAATCCGGGTTCAAATCCCCAGTCCTAGGAGGAGAAAACTGATTTGAATCCGGTTTGAATCTGGTTCAAGTCTGGGGTTCTGGGTTCAAATCCCTGGTCCTAGGAGGAAGAAACTGGTTTGAATCCGGTTCGAATTCGGTTCAAGTCTGGTTTGAATCCGGGTTCAAATCCGGTTCAAGTCTGGGGTTCCGGGTTCAAATCCCCAGTTCACAGGAGGAGGAAACTGGTTCGAATCCGGTTCGAATCTGGTTCAAGTCTGGAGGGTCCGGGTTCAAATCCCCAGTTCACAGGAGGAGGAAACTGGTTTGAATCCGGGTTCAAATCCCCAGTTTCTAGGAGGAGAAAACTGATTCGAATCCGGTTCGAATCTGGTTCAAGTCTGGAGGGTCCGGGTTCAAATCCCCAGTTCACAGGAGGAGGAAACTGGTTCGAATCCGGGTTCAAATCCCCAGTTTCTAGGAGGAGAAAACTGATTTGAATCCGGTTTGAATCTGGTTCAAGTCTGGAGGGCCCGGGTTCAAATCCCCAGTACAAAGGAGGAGGAAACTGGTTCGAATCCGGGTTCAAATCCCCAGTCCTAGGAGGAGAAAACTGATTCGAATCCGGTTTGAATCTGGTTCAAGTCTGGAGGGTCCGGGTTCAAATCCCCAGTTCACAGGAGGAGGAAACTGGTTTGAATCCGGGTTCAAATCCCCAGTTTCTAGGAGGAGAAAACTGATTTGAATCCGGTTCGAATCTGGTTCAAGTCTGGAGGGTCCGGGTTCAAATCCCCAGTTCACAGGAGGAGGAAACTGGTTCGAATCCGGGTTCAAATCCCCAGTTTCTAGGAGGAGAAAACTGATTTGAATCCGGTTTGAATCTGGTTCAAGTCTGGAGGGTCCGGGTTCAAATCCCCAGTTCACAGGAGGAGGAAACTGGTTTGAATCCGGGTTCAAATCCCCAGTTTCTAGGAGGAGAAGACTGATTCGAATCCGGTTCGAATCTGGTTCAAGTCTGGAGGGTCCGGGTTCAAATCCCCAGTTCACAGGAGGAGGAAACTGGTTTGAATCCGGGTTCAAATCCCCAGTTTCTAGGAGGAGAAAACTGATTCGAATCCGGTTCGAATCTGGTTCAAGTCTGGAGGGTCCGGGTTCAAATCCCCAGTTCACAGGAGGAGGAAACTGGTTTGAATCCGGGTTCAAATCCCCAGTTTCTAGGAGGAGAAAACTGATTTGAATCCGGTTCGAATCTGGTTCAAGTCTGGAGGGTCCGGGTTCAAATCCCCAGTTCACAGGAGGAAGAAACTGGTTTGAATCCGGGTTCAAATCCCCAGTTTCCAGGAGGAGAAAACTGATTCGAATCCGGTTTGAATCTGGTTCAAGTCTGGAGGGTCCGGGTTCAAATCCCCAGTTCACAGGAGGAGGAAACTGGTTTGAATCCGGGTTCAAATCCCCAGTCCTAGGAGGAGAAAACTGATACGAATCCGGTTTGAATCTGGTTCAAGTCTGGAGGGTCCGGGTTCAAATCCCCAGTTCACAGGAGAAGGAAACTGGTTTGAATCCGGGTTCAAATCCCCAGTCCTAGGAGGAGAAAACTGATTCGAATCTGGTTCAAGTCTGGAGGGTCCGGGTTCAAATCCCCAGTTCACAGGAGGAGGAAACTGGTTTGAATCCGGGTTCAAATCCCCAGTTTCTAGGAGGAGAAAACTGATTTGAATCCGGTTTGAATCTGGTTCAAGTCTGGAGGGTCCGGGTTCAAATCCCCAGTTCACAGGAGGAAACTGGTTTGAATCCGGGTTCAAATCCCCAGTCCTAGGAGGAGAAAACTGATTCGAATCCGGTTTGAATCTGGTTCAAGTCTGGAGGGTCTGGGTTCAAATCCCCAGTTCACAGGAGGAGGAAACTGGTTTGGATCCGGGTTCAAATCCCCAGTTTCTAGGAGGAGGAAACTGATTTGAATCCGGATTCAAATCCGGTTCAAGTCTGGAGGGTCCGGATTCAAGTCTGGGGTTCCGGGTTCAAATCCCCAGTACAAAGGAGGAGGAAACTGGTTTGAATCCGGGTTCAAATCCCCAGTTTCTAGGAGGAGAAAACTGATTCGAATCCGGTTCGAATCTGGTTCAAGTCTGGAGGGTCCGGGTTCAAATCCCCAGTTCAAAGGAGGAGGAAACTGGTTTGAATCCGGGTTCAAATCCCCAGTCCTAGGAGGAAAAAACTGATTTGAATCCGGTTTGAATCTGGTTCAAGTCTGGAGGGTCCGGGTTCAAATCCCCAGTTCGCAGGAGGAGGAAACTGGTTCGAATCCGGGTTCAAATCCCCAGTTTCTAGGAGGAGAAAACTGATTTGAATCCGGTTCGAATCTGGTTCAAGTCTGGAGGGTCCGGGTTCAAATCCCCAGTTCACAGGAGGAGGAAACTGGTTCGAATCCGGGTTCAAACCCCAGTCCTAGGAGGAGAAAACTGATTCGAATCCGGTTCGAATCTGGTTCAAGTCTGGAGGGTCCGGGTTCAAATCCCCAGTTCACAGGAGGAGGAAACTGGTTCGAATCCGGGTTCAAAGCCCCAGTTTCTAGGAGGAGAGAACTGATTTGAATCCGGTTCGAATCAGGTTCAATTCTGGAGGGTCCGGGTTCAAATCCCCAGTTCACAGGAGGAGGAAACTGGTTTGAATCCGGGTTCAAATCCCCAGTCCTAGGAGGAGAAAACTG
>NW_027647839.1:59775-84775 GCF_951804945.1 Podarcis cretensis | reverse complement strand
CTGGGAATCCGCCGTAGTATTATTAATAATAAGGGGGGATCTCCTGGGAATCCGCCGTAGTATTATTAATAATAAGGGGGGATCTCCTGGGAATCCGCCGAATCTCTCTCTCTCTCTCCTCTGATCCCACCAATAAAAAGTATTATTATTATTAATATTAGTAATTATTAGCTATTATTATTATTATTATTATTATTATTATTATTATTATTACCACCACTGGATCTCTCAGAGGGGGGATCACCTGGGAATCCGCCGTATTATTATTAATAATAAGGGGGATCTCCTGGGAATCTGCTGAATCTCTCTCTCTCTCTCCCCACCAATAAAAAGTATTATTATTATTAATAATATTAGCTATTATTATTATTATTATTATTATTATTATTATTATTATTATTATTATTACTACCGCTGGATCTCTCAGAGGGGGGATCACCTGGGAATCCGCCGTATTATTATTAGTTATAAGGGGGATCGCCTGGGAATCCGCCGTAGTATTATTAATAATAAGGGGGATCTCCTGGGAATCCGCCGTAGTATTATTAATAATAAGGGGGGATCTCCTGGAAATCCGCCGTAGTATTATTAATAATAAGGGGGGATCACCTGGGAATCCGCCGTATTATTATTAGTTATAAGGGGGATCACCTGGGAATCTGCCGTAGTATTATTAATAATAAGGGGGGATCTCCTGGGAATCCGCCGTAGTATTATTAATAATAAGGGGGGAATCTCCTGGGAATCCGCCGAATCTCTTTCTCCCCTGATCCCACCAATAAAAAGTATTATTATTATTATTAATATTAGCTATTATTATTATTTTTATTATTATTATTATTACCGCTGGATCTCTCAGAGGGGGGATCACCTGGGAATCCACCGTATTATTAATAATAAGGGGGGATCTCCTGGGAATCCGCCGAATCTCTCTCTTTCTCCCCTGATCCCGCCAGACAACTTCCGCTACACCTGCGACATTTGCGGGAAGAAGTACAAATACTATAGTTGCTTCCAGGAGCATCGCGATCTCCACGCGGTCGACGGTGAGTAGATCACCAGGGATCTACCGGATCCCCTCCGCTCCGGATCCTCCCCGCATCCCTCCCGGGGAATCGGTTTGAACGGGTCAGGAGCCGAAATGCCGGGAGGATCCATGGGGATGGTCTGGGATCTGGAATGCCGGGGGGATCTGTTTGGATGGTCAGGGATCTGGAACGCCGGGGGGATCCAGGCAGACGGGCCGGCATCTGGAATGCCGGGAGGATCTGTTTGGATGGTCTGGGATCTGGAAGGCCGGGAGGATCCATTCTGACGGGTCGGGATCCAGAATGGGGTGGCGTTCCGGGGATCTGGAGATCCAGGGATCCGGAAGGTCACCCCCTGCTCTTCTCTTCTAGATCCCTATGACCAGGCTCTGGTCGCCAAAGACGAGGTGAAGGAAGAGGATCCGGAACCCTTCCAGAAGATTGGTCCAAGTACGAGATTCCGGGATCCGGCTGGAGTGATCCACCGGATCCCAAGATGCGGGATCCGGGATCGGGCGGGGTGGGGGGAAAAGAAGGAATGGAGATCCTTAAACATAATAATAATAATAATAATAATAATAATAATAATAATAATAATAGAGATCCTTAAAAATAATAATAATAATAATAATAATAATAATAATAATAATAATAATAATATATAACAATAGACATTAAATATGATAATAGATAATAAAAATAGGTATTAATAATAGGTGTAATAATAATAGATAATAGGTGTCAAATATAATAATAATAGATATTAAATCTATAGATATTAAGGAATAAAAATAGGTAATAATAATAGGTATAATAAGAATAGATCTCAAATATAAGAATAGATATTAATAAAAGATTAAATAATAAAAATAGGTATTAATAATAGGTATAATAATAGTAAATAATAATAGGTCTCAAATATAATAATAATAGATATTAATAATAGATACGAAATGTATAGATATTAAATAATAGAAATAGAATAATAAATAATAGGTATCAAATATAATAATAATAGATACTAAATCTATAGATATTAAGGAATAAAAATAGGTAATAATAATAGGTATAATAAGAATAGATAATAATAGATCTCAAATATAATAATAGATATTAATAAAAGATTAAATCATAAAAATAGGTATTAATAGGTATAATAATAATAAATAATAATAGGTCTCAAATATAATAATAATAGATATTAATAATAGATACTAAATGTATAGATATTAAATAATCGAAATAGATAGAATAATAAATAATAGGTCTCAAATATAATAATAATAGATATTAAATCCATAGATATTAAGGAAAAAAAATAGGTAATAATAATAGGTATAATAAGAATAGATAATAATAGATCTCAAATATAATAATAGATATTAATAAAAGATTAAATAAGAAAAATAGGTATTAATAATAGATATAATAATAGTAAATAATAATAGGTCTCAAATATAATAATAATAGATAATAGTAGATACGAAATGTATAGAAATTAAATAATAGAAATAGAATAATAAATAATAGGTCTCAAATATAATAATAATAGATATTAATAATAGATATTAAATCTATAGATATTTAATAATAGAAATAGGTATTAATAATAGGTATAATAAGAATAGGTCTCAAATATAATAATAATAGATATTAAATCTATAGATATTTAATAATAGAAATAGGTATTAATAATAGGTATAATAAGAATAGGTCTCAAATATAATAATAACAGATATTAATAATGGATATTAAATCTATAGATATTTAATAATACAAATAGGTATTAATAATAGGTATAATAATAGGTCTCAAATATAATAATAATAGATATTAATAATAGATGCTAAATGTATAGATATTAAATAATAGAAATAGATAGAATAATAAATAATAAGGTCTCAAATATAATAATAATAGATATTAATAATAGATATTAAATCTATAGATATTTAATAATAGAAATAGGTATTAATAATAGGTATAATAAGAATAGGTCTCAAATATAATAATAATAGATATTAATAATAGATATTAAATCTATAGATATTTAATAATAGAAATAGGTATTAATAATAAATAATAGGTCTCAAATATAATAATAATAGATATTAATAATAGATACTAAATGCATAGATATTAAATAATAGAAATAGATATAATAATAAATAATAGGTCTCAAATATAATAATAATAGATATTAATAATAGATATTAAATCTATAGATATTTAATAATAGAAATAGGTTTTAATAATAGGTATAATAATAGGTCTCAAATATAATAATAATAGATATTAATAATAGATATTAAATCTATAGATATTTAATAATAGAAATAGGTATTAATAATAGGTATAATAATAATAATAGGTCTCAAATATAATAATAATAATAGATATTAATAATGGATATTAAATCTATAGATATTTAATAATAGAAATAGGTATTAATAATAAATAATAGGTATCAAATATAATAATAATAGATATTAATAATAGATAATAAATCTATAGATATTTAATAATAGAAATAGGTATTAATAATAGGTATAATAAGAATAGGTCTCTAATAATAATAATAGATATTAATAATAGATATTAAATCTATAGATATTTAATAATAGAAATAGGTATTAATAATAGGTATAATAATAGGTCTCAAATATAATAATAATAGATATTAATAATAGATATTAAATCTATCGATATTTAATAATAGAAATAGGTATTAATAATAGGTATAATAATAATAATGTCTCAAATATAATAATAATAATAATAATAATAATAGATAATAATAGATATTAAAAACAATCAATATCAATAATAATTGATAGAGAACAGATGCTAAAAATAATAGATATTGACGGTTGATATGAATAGCAATAATAGATATTAATAATAGAAATAGATAATAGATATTAAAATAATGGAGATATAATATTATATATATATATAGATAATATATATATATTATTATATATTATATATAAATAGTTATATAATAATAATAGGTGTTGAAAATAATAGGAACCATTGATATGAATAGCAATAACAATAGATATTAAAAATATTAGATATTAATATCGATGTTAATAAGAAGGGAGATTAACAACAGTTGATATTAATCGATTAATTGGCTCCCCATTATTATTATTATTATTATTATTATTATTATTATTATTTTCTCCCTATTATTATTATTATTATTATTATTAGCTCCCTATTATTATTATTATTATTATTATTATTATTATTATTTTCTCCCTATTATTATTATTATTATTATTATTATTATTTTCTCCCTATTATTATTATTATTATTATTATTATTGCTATTACTATTATTATTATTATTATTATTATTATTATTGGCTCCCTATTATTATTATTATTATTATTATTGGCTCCCTATTATTATTATTATTATTATTATATTATTATTATATTATTATTATTATTATTATTATTATTATTATTATTATTATTTTCTCATTATTATTATTATTATTATTATTATTATTATTATTATTACTATTATTATTAGCTCCCTATTATTATTATTATTATTATTATTATTATTATTATTATTATTATTTTCTCCCTATTATTATTATTATTATTATTATTATTATTACTATTATTATTATTATTATTATTATTATTATTATTATTATTATTATTATTGGCTCCCTATTAGTATTATTATTATTATTATTATTATTATTATTATTATTATTGGCTCCCCATTATTATTATTATTATTTATTGATATTATAATTTGTTAATAGATGTTTTAAGAATAATAATTGACCAGGATCATAATTGATCATAATAATTAATAATGATAATAATAGCCACTTTGAATCCAGTACAAGATCCCAGGAATCCGGGTTCAAATCCGGAGCGAGATCCCAGGAATCCGGGTTCGAATCTGGTGAGAGATCCCAGGAATCTGGGTTCGAATCTGGTGCAAGATCCCAGGAATCCGGGTTCAAATCCGGTGCAAGATCCCAGGAATCCGGGTTCAAATCCGGAGCGAGATCCCAGGAATCCTGGTTCGAATCTGGTGCGAGATCCCAGGAATCCGGGTTTGAATCCGGTGCAAGATCCCAGGAATCCGGGTTTGAATCCAGTGCAAGATCCCAGGAATCCGGGTTTGAATCCGGTGCAAGATCCCAGGAATCCGGGTTCAAATCCAGAGCGAGATCCCAGGAATCCGGGTTCAAATCTGGTGCGAGATCCCAGGAATCCGGTTTTGAATCCGGTGCAAGATCCCAGGAATCCGGGTTCGAATCTGGTGCGAGATCCCAGGAATCCGGGTTCAAATCTGGTGCAAGACCCCAGAAATCCGGGTTCAAATCTGCTGCAAGATCCCAGGAATCTGGGTTGGAATCCAGTGCAAGATCCCAGGAATCCGGGTTCAAATCCGGTGCAAAACCCCAAGAATCCGGGTTCAAATCCGGGTTCAAATCTGATGTAAAACCCCAAGAATCCAGGTTCATACCGAGACCAAATCCCCATGAATCCGGGTTCAAATCTGGAGCAAAGCTCCTGGAATCCGGGTTCAAATCCGGGTTCAAATCTGGGGCAAAACCCCAAGAATCTGGATTCGAATCTGGTGCAAAACCCCAGGAATCCAGGTTCAAACCCAGGACGAAACCCCAGGAATCCGGGTTCAAATCTGGAAAGAGACCCCAAGAATCCGGGATCGAATCTGGTGCAAGACCCCAAGAATCTGGATTCGAATCCGGTGCAGGACACCAAGAATCCGGGTTCAAATCTGGTGCAAAACCCCAGGAATCCAGGTTCAAACCCAGAACGAAACCCCAGGAATCCGGGTTCAAACCCAGGACAAAACCCGAAGAACCCGGGTTCGAATCTGGTGCAAAACCCCAGGAATCCAGGTTCAAACCCAGAACGAAACCCCAGGAATCCGGGTTCAAATCTGGAAAGAGACCCCAAGAATCCGGGATCAAATCTGGTGCAAAACCCCAGGAATCCGGGTTCAAACCCAGGACAAAACCCCAGGAATCCGGGTTCAAATCTGGTGCAAGACCCCAAGAATCCGGATCTGAATCGGGGTCAAAACCCCAGGAATCCGGATTCAAATTTGTGAAAAGAGACCCAGTTCGAAGCCGGCAATCCAATCTGGGTCAAGACCCTAAGAAACCGGTTTCAAATCCGGTGCAAGATCCCAGGAATCTGGGTTCGAATCTGGTGCAAGACCCCAAGAATCCGGATTCGAATCCGGTGCAAGACCCCAAGAATCCGGATTCGAATCCGGTGCAGGACCCCAAGAATCCGGGTTCAAATCTGGAGCAAACCCCCAAGAATCCGGGTTTTTACCCAGGGAATCTGGGTTCAAATCTGGTGCAAGACCCTGAGAATCCGGGTTCGAATCTGGTGCAAGACCCCAAGAATCTGGATTCGAATCTGGTGCAAGACCCCTAGAATCCGGATTCGAATCCGGTGCAGGACCCCAAGAATCCGGGTTCAAATCTGGAGCAAACCCCCAAGAATCCGGGTTTTTATCCAGGGAATCCAGGTTTGAATCTGGTGAGAGACCCCAAGAATCCGGGTTCGAATCTGGTGCAAAACCCCAGGAATCCAGGTTCGAACCCAGAACGAAACCCCAAGAATCTGGGTTCAAATCTGGAAAGAGACCCCAAGAATCCGGGTTCAAATGTGGGGAGAGACCCCCAGAATCCCAGTTTGGACCCAGGGAATCCGGGTTCAAATCTGGGGCAAAACCCCAAGAATCTGGATTCGAATCTGGTGCAAAACCCCATGAATCCAGGTTCAAACCCAGGACGAAACCCCAGGAATCCGGGTTCAAATCTGGAAAGAGACCCCAAGAATCCGGGATCGAATCTGGTGCAAGACCCCAAGAATCCGGATCTGAATCGGGGTCAAAACCCCAAGAATCCGGGTTTGAATCCGGTGCAAGATCCCAGGAATCCGGGTTCAAATCTGGTGCAAGATCCCAGGAATCCGGATTCGAATCTGGTGCAAGATCCCAGGAATCCGGGTTCAAATCTGGTGCAAGATCCCAGGAATCCGGGTTCAAATCTGCTGCAAGATCCCAGGAATCCGGGTTCAAACCCAGGACAAAACCCCAAGAACCCGGGTTCGAATCTGGTGCAAAACCCCAGGAATCCGGGTTCAAACCCAGAACGAAACCCCAGGAATCCGGGTTCAAACCTAGAAAGAGACCCCAAGAATCCGGGTTCAAATCTGGTGCAAAACCCCAGGAATCCGGATCTGAATCGGGGTCAAAACCCCAGGAATCCGGATTCAAATTTGTGAAAAGAGACCCAGTTTGAAGCCGGCAATCAAATCTGGGTCAAGACCCTTAGAAACCGGTTTCAAATCCGGTGCAAGATCCCAGGAATCTGGGTTCAAATCTGGTGCAAGACCCTGAGAATCCGGGTTCGAATCTGGTGCAAGACCCCAAGAATCTGGATTCGAATCCGGTGCAGGACCCCAATAATCCGGGTTCAAATCTGGAGCAAACCCTCAAGAATCTGGGTTCAAATCTGGAAAGAGACCCCAAGAATCCGGGTTCAAATGTGGGGAGAGACCCCAAGAATCCCAGTTTGGACCCAGGGAATCCGGGTTCAAATCTGGGGCAAAACCCCAAGAATTTGGGTTTTTACCCAGGGAATCCGGGTTCGAATCTGGTGCAAAACCCCAGGAATCCAGGTTCGAACCCAGAACGAAACCCCAGGAATCCGGGTTCAAACCCAAGACAAAACCCCAAGAATCCGGGTTCGAATGTGGGGGGAGACCCCCAGAATCCCAGTTTGGACCCAGGGAATCCGGGTTCAAATCTGGGGCAAAACCCCAAGAATCTGGATTCGAATCTGGTGCAAAACCCCATGAATCCAGGTTCAAACCCAGGACGAAATCCCAGGAATCCGGGTTCAAATCTGGAAAGAGACCCCAAGAATCCGGGTTCAAATCTGGTGCAAAAGCCCAGGAATCCAGGTTCGAACCCAGAACGAAACCCCAGGAATCCGGGTTCAAACCCAGGACAAAACCCCAAGAACCCGGGTTCGAATCTGGTGCAAAACCCCAGGAATCCGGGTTCAAATCTGGAAAGAGACCCCAAGAATCCGGGATTGATTCTGGTGCAAGACCCCAAGAATCCGGATCTGAATCGGGGTCAAAACCCCAGGAATCTGGATTCAAATTTGTGAAAAGAGACCCAGTTCATCCCAGTTCGAAGCCGGCAATCAAATCTGGGTCAAGACCCTAAGAAACCGGTTTCAAATCCGGTGCAAGATCCCAGGAATCTGGGTTCAAATCTGGTGCAAGACCCTGAGAATCCGGGTTCGAATCTGGTGCAAGACCCCAAGAACCTGGATTCGAATCTGGTGCAAGACCCCAAGAATCCGGATTGGAATCCGGTGCAGGACCCCAAGAATCCGGGTTCAAATCTGGAGCAAACCCCCAAGAATCCGGGTTTTTACCCAGGGAATCCAGGTTTGAATCTGGTGAGAGACCCCAAGAATCCGGGTTCGAATCTGGTGCAAAACCCCAGGAATCCAGGTTCGAACCCAGAACGAAACCCCTGGAATCCGGGTTCAAACCCAAGACAAAACCCCAAGAATCTGGGTTCAAATCTGGAAAGAGACCCCAAGAATCCGGGTTCAAATGTGGGGAGAGACCCCAAGAATCCCAGTTTGGACCCAGGGAATCCGGGTTCAAATCTGGGGCAAAACCCCAAGAATTTGGGTTTTTACCCAGGGAATCCGGGTTCAAATCTGGGGCAAAACCCCAAGAATTTGGGTTTTTACCCAGGGAATCCGGGTTCGAATCTGGTGAGAGACCCCAAGAATCCGGATTCGAATGGGGGTCAAAACCCCAGGAATCCGGATTCAAATTTGTGATCCGGTTTGATCCAGTGTGATCTCTTTTCTCCCCACAGAAACCGGCAGCTACACGTGCGAATTCTGCGGCAAGCAATACAAATACTACACTCCCTACCAGGAACACGTCGCTCTTCACGCGCCAATCAGTGAGTAGAATCCAGATTGAATCCAGTTTGGGACCCAGTGAATCCGGGTTTGAATCCAGTTTGAGACCCAATGAATCCGGGTTCCCATCTGGGAAGAGATCCCAGAACGAAACCCCAGGAATCCGGGTTCAAACCCAGAACGAAACCCCAAGAACCCGGGTTCAAATCTGGGGAGAGACACCAGGAATCCCCGTTTGGACCCAGGGAATCCAGGTTCAAATCTGGGGCAAAACCCCAAGAATCCGGGTTCAAATCTGGAGCAAAACCCCAAGAATCCGGGTTCAAATCTGGAGCAAAACCCCAAGAATCCGGGTTCAAATCTGGAGCAAAACCCCAAGAATCCGGGTTCAAATCTGGGGCAAAACCCCAAGAATCCGGGTTCAAATCCGGGTTCAAACCCAGCACAAAACCCCAAGAATCCAGGTTCAAACCTAGAACGAAACCCCAAGAATCCGGGTTCAAATCTGGGGAGAGACCCCAAGAATCGGGGTTCGAATCTGGGGCAAAACCCCAAGAATCCGGGTTCAAATCTGGGGCAAAACCCCCAGAATCCGGGTTCAAATCTGGTACAATACCCCAAGAATCCGGGTTCAAATCTGGGGCAAAACCCCAAGAATCCGGGTTCAAATCCGGGTTCAAACCCAGGGCAAAACCCCTAGAATCCAGGTTCAAACCTAGAATGAAACCCCAAGAATCCGGGTTCAAATCTGGGGAGAGACTCCAGGAATCCCAGTTTGGACCCAGGGAATCCGGGTTCGAATCTGGGGCAAAACCCCAAGAATCCGGGTTCAAATCTGGGGAGAGACTCCAGGAATCCAAGTTTGGACCCAGGGAATCCGGGTTCAAATGTGGGGTGGAAACTTCTGCAATCCGGGTTAAAATTTGGGGAGAGATGCCAGGAATCCGGGTTAAAATTTGGGGAGAGATGCCAGGAATCCGGGTTCGAATCTGGTGCAAAACCCCAAGAATCCAGGTTCATACTGAGACCAAACCCCCATGAATCCGGGTTCAAATCTGGAGCAAAACCCCAAGAATCCGTGTTCAAACCCAGGGAATCCGGGTTCGAATCTGGTGCAAAACCCCAGGAATCCAGGTTTGAACCTAGAGCGAAACCCCAGGAACCCGGGTTCAAACCTAGAAAGAGACCCCAAGAATCCGGGTTCAAATCTGGTGCAAAACCCCAGGAATCCAGGTTTGAACCCAGAACGAAACCCCAGGAATCCGGGTTCAAACCCAGAACGAAACCCCAAGAACCCGGGTTCAAATCTGGGGAGAGACACCAGGAATCCCAGTTTGGACCCAGGGAATCCGGCTTCAAATCTGGGGCAAAGCCCCAGGAACCCGGGTTCAAATCTGGAGCAAACCCCCAAGAATCCGGGTTCAAATCTGGGGAGAGACTCCAGGAATCCCAGTTTGGACCCAGGGAATCCGGGTTCAAATGTGGGGTGGAAACTTGTGCAATCCGGGTTCAAATTTGGGGAGAGATGCCAGGAATCCGGGTTCAAATTTGGGGAGAGATGCCAGGAATCCGGGTTCGAATCTGGTGCAAAACCCCAAGAATCCAGGTTCATACTGAGACCAAACCCCCATGAATCCGGGTTCAAATCTGGAGCAAAACCCCAAGAATCCGGGTTCAAGCCCAGGGAATCTGGGTTCGAATCTGGTGCAAAACCCCAGGAATCCAGGTTTGAACCCAGAACGAAACCCCAGGAATCCGGGTTCAAACCTAGAAAGAAACCCCAAGAATCCGGGTTCAAATCTGGTGCAAAACCCCAGGAATCCAGGTTTGAACCCAGAGCGAAACCCCAGGAATCCGGCTACAAACCCAGAACGAAACCCCAAGAACCCGGGTTCAAATCTGGGGAGAGACACCAGGAATCCCAGTTTGGACCCAGGGAATCCGGCTTCAAATGTGGGGTGGAAACTTGTGCAATCCGGGTTCAAATTTGGGGAGAGATGCCAGGAATCCGGGTTCAAATTTGGGGAGAGATGCCAGGAATCCAGGTTCGAATCTGGTGCAAAACCCCAAGAATCCAGGTTCATACTGAGACCAAACCCCCATGAATCCGGGTTCAAATCTGGAGCAAAACCCCAAGAATCCGGGTTCAAACCCAGGGAATCCGGGTTCGAATCTGGTGCAAAACCCCAGGAATCCAGGTTTGAACCCAGAACGAAACCCCAGGAATCCGGGTTCAAACCTAGAAAGAAACCCCAAGAATCCGGGTTCAAATCTGGTGCAAAACCCCAGGAATCCAGGTTTGAACCCAGAGCGAAACCCCAGGAATCCGGCTTCAAACCCAGAACGAAACCCCAAGAATCCGGGTTCAAATCTGGTGCAAAACCCCAGGAATCCAGGTTTGAACCCAGGACAAAACCCCAAGAATCCGGGTTCAAATCTGGGGCAAGACTCCAGGAATCTCAGTTTGGACCCAGGGAATCCAGGTTCAAACCCAGGACAAAACCCCAAGAATCCGGGTTCAAATCCGGGTTCAAATCTGGTGCAAAACCCCAAGAATCCGGGTTCAAATCTGGGGAGAGACTCCAGGAATCCCAGTTTGGACCCAGGGAATCCGGGTTCAAATGTGGGGTGCAAAACCCCAGGAATCCAGGTTTGAACCCAGAACGAAACCCCAGGAATCCGGGTTCAAACCTAGAAAGAAACCCCAAGAATCCGGGTTCAAATCTGGTGCAAAACCCCAGGAATCCAGGTTTGAACCCAGAACGAAACCCCAGGAATCCGGGTTCAAACCTAGAAAGAAACCCCAAGAGCCCGGGTTCAAATCTGGGGAGAGACACCAGGAATCCCACTTTGGACCCAGGGAATCTAGGTTCAAATCTGGGGCAAAACCCCAAGAATCCGGGTTCAAATCTGGAGCAAAACCCCAGGAATCCAGGTTTGAACCCAGAGCGAAACCCCAGGAATCCGGCTTCAAACCCGGAACGAAACCCCAAGAATCTGGTTTCAAATCTGGTGCAAAACCCCAGGAATCCAGGTTTGAACCCAGAACGAAACCCCAGGAATCCGGGTTCAAACCTAGAAAGAGACCCCAAGAATCCGGGTTCAAATCTGGTGCAAAACCCCAGGAATCCAGGTTTGAACCCAGAGCGAAACCCCAGGAATCCGGCTTCAAACCCAGAACGAAACCCCAAGAACCCGGGTTCAAATCTGGGGAGAGACACCAGGAATCCCCGTTTGGACCCATGGAATCCGGGTTCAAATCTGGGGCAAACCCCCAAGAATCCGGGTTCAAATCTGGGGAGAGACTCCAGGAATCCCCGTTTGGACCCAGGGAATCCGGGTTCAAATGTAGGGTGGAAACTTGTGCAATCCGGGTTCAAATTTGGGGAGAGATGCCAGGAATCCGGGTTCAAATTTGGGGAGAGATGCCAAGAATCCGGGTTCGAATCTGGGGAGAGACACTAGGAATCCCCGTTTGGACCCAGGGAATCCGGCTTCAAATCTGGGGCAAACCCCCAAGAACCCGGGTTCGATTCTCCGGATTTGAACCCGGATCCGGGGGGATCTTTTCCAGAATATTCCCGCTCTCCGCTCCTGGTGGCCGTCAAGACGCACGCCGGGAAGAAGGCGCCGTCGCCGTCAATCATCCGTTGCTCCGCCCTCTTGCACCGGGCGCCGTCGGGCGCCTCCCAGCTCCAGATGTTCCGGGCGCCGAATTCGGGATCTCCGGGGAGCAAGGCCACCACAGGTAGGGGGGGAGTGGATTCCCAGAGGATCCCAGGGATTGAGGAAGAGGGATGCTGGGGGTTTGGGAATCCTCTTCCCCAGATTCTTTTTGCCAACTGCCCAGGATCCCTCTTCCCAAATCTCTAGGATCCCTCTTCTCAAAGATTCCTCTTTCCCAGAGTCCTCTTCTCAAAGATTCCTCTTCCCAAATCCTCAGGATTCCTCTTCCCCCAGATTCCTCTTCCCCAGGATCCCTCTTCCCAAATCTCTAGGATCCCTCTTCTCAAAGATTCCTCTTCCCCAGATTCCTCTTCCCCAGGATCCCTCTTCCCAAATCCCAAAGGATGTTCAGGGCGCCGAATTCGGGATCTCCAGGGAGCAAGGCCACCACAGGTAGGGGGGAGTGGATTCCCAGAGGATCCTGGGGAGTTGGGGAAGAGGGATCCCAAAGCCCTCTCCCCCAGGATCCCTCTTCCCCAGGATCCCTCTTTCCCAGGATTCCTCTTCCCCAGATTCCTCTTCTCCAGATTCCTCTTCCCCCAGATTCCTCTTCCTGAATCCACAGAATACCTATTTCCCAGAATCCCTCTTCCCCAGGATCCCTCTTCCCAAATCCCAAAGGATGTTCAGGGCGCCGAATTCGGGATCTCCGGGGAGCAAGGCCACCACAGGTAGGGGGGGAGTGGATTCCCAGAGGATCCTGGGGAGTTGGGGAAGAGGGATCCCAAAGCCCTCTCCCCCAGGATCCCTCTTCCCCAGGATCCCTCTTCCCCAGGATTCCTCTTCCCCAGATTCCTATTCCCAAATCCCCAGGATTCCTCTCCCCCAGGATCCCTCTTCCCCAGATTCCTTTTCCCAGATTCCTCTTCCCAGATTCCTCTTCCCAAATCCTTAGGATTCCTCTTCCCAAATCCCTAGGATTCCTCTCCCCCAGGATCCCTCTTCTCAAAGATTCCTCTTCCCCAGGATCCCACTTCCCCAGGATTCCTCTTCCCCAGGATTCCTCTTCCCAGATTCCTCTTCCCCAGATTCCTATTCCCAAATCCCTAGGATTCCTCTTCCCCACATTCCTTTTCCCCAGGATCCCACTTCCCAAATCGCTAGGATTCCTCTTCCCCAGGATCCTTCTTCCCCAGATTCTCTTTCCCCGGGATCCCTTTTCCCCAGATTCCTCTTCTCAATGATTCCTCTTCCCAAATCCTCAGGATTCCTCTTCCCCAGATTTCTCTTCCCCAGGATCCCTCTTCCCAAATCCCAAAAGATGCTCCGGGCGCCGAATTTGGGAAGAGATTCCTCTTCCCAAATCGCTAGGATTCCTCTTCCCCAGGATCCTTCTTCCCCAGATTCTCTTTCCCCAGGATCCCTTTTCCCCAGATTCCTCTTCTCCAGATTCGTCTTCTCCAGATTCCTCTTCCTAAATCATCAGGATTCCTCTTCCTGAATTCCTCCTCCCCCAGATTCTTCTTCCTGAATCCACAGAATTCCTATTTCTCAGGATCCCTCTTCCCAAATCCCAAAGGATGTTCAGGGTGCCGAATTCGGGATCTCCGGGGAGCAAGGCCACCACAGGTAGGGGGGGAGTGGATTCCCAGAGGATCCTGGGGAGTTGGGGAAGAGGGATCCCAAAGCCCTCTCCCCCAGGATCCCTCTCCCCCAGGATTCCTCTTCCCCAGATTCCTCTTCCCAAATCCCTAGGATTCCTCTTCCCCAGGATCCCTCTTCCCCAGGATTCCTCTTCCCAGATTCCTCTTCCCAGATTCCTCTTCCCAAATCCTTAGGATTCCTCTTCCCAGGATCCCTCTTCCTCAGGATTCCTCTTCCCCAGATTCCTTTTCCCCAGGATCCCTTTTCCCCAGATTCCTCTTCCCAGATTCCTCTTCCCAGGATCCCTCTTCCCCAGGATTCCTCTTCCCCAGATTCCTCTTCCCAGATTCCTCTTCCCAAATCCTTAGGATTCCTCTTCCCAGGATCCCTCTTCCCCAGATTCCTTTTCCCCAGGATCCCACTTCCCCAGGATTCCTCTTCCCCAGATTCCTCTTCCCAGATTCCTCTTCCCAAATCCTCAGGATCCCTCTTCCCAGATTCCTCTTCTCAAAGATTCCACTTCCCAAATCCCCAGATTCCTATTCCCAAATCCCTAGGATTCCTCTTCCCCAGGATTCCTCTTCCCCAGATTCCTCTTCCCAGATTCTTCTTCCCAAATCCTTAGGATTCCTCTTCCCAGGATTCCTCTTCCCAGAATTGTTCTTCCCAAATCCCCAGATTCCTCTTCCCAAATCGCTAGGATTCCTCTTCCCCAGGATCCCTCTTCCCCAGATTCTCTTTCCCCAGGATCCCTTTTCCCCAGATTCCTCTTCTCCAGATTCCTCTTCCTGAATCCACAGAATTCCTATTTCTCAGGATCCCTCTTCCCAAATCCCAAAGGATGTTCAGGGCGCCGAATTCGGGATCTCCGGGGAGCAAGGCCACCACAGGTAGGGGGGAGTGGATTCCCAGAGGATCCTGGGGAGTTGGGGAAGAGGGATTTAGGGAAGAGGGATCCCAAAGCCCTCTCCCCTAGGATTCCTCTTCCCCAGGATCCCTCTTCCCCAGGATTCCTCTTCCCCAGGATCCCTCTTCCCCAGATTCCTTTTCCCCAGGATTCCTCTTCCCCAGATTCCTCTTCCCAGATTCCTCTTCCCAAATCCTCAGGATTCGTCTTCCCCAGCATCCCTCTTCCCCACGATTCCTCTTCCCCAGATTCCTTTTCCCCAGGATCCCACTTCCCCAGGATTCCTCTTCCCCAGATTCCTCTTCCCCAGATTCCTTTTCCCCAGGATCCCACTTCCCCAGGATTCCTCTTCCCCAGATTCCTCTTCCCCAGATTCCTCTTCCCAAATCCCCAGATTCCTCTTCCCAAATCGCTAGGATTCCTCTTCCCCAGGATCCTTCTTCCCCAGATTCTCTTTCCCCAGGATCCCTTTTCCCCAGATTCCTCTTCTCCAGATTCCTCATCTCCAGATTCCTCTTCCCAAATCATCAGGATTCCTCTTCCTGAATCCACAGAATTCCTATTTCTCAGGATCCCTCTTCCCAAATCCCAAGGGATGTTCAGGGCGCCAAATTCGGGATCTCCGGGGAGCAAGGCCACCACAGGTAGGGGGTGAGTGGATTCCCAGAGGATCCTGGGGATTGGGGAAGAGGGATCCCAGGGATTGAGGAAGAGGGATGCTGGGGGTTTGGGAATCCTCTTCCCCAGATTCTTTTTGCCAACAGCCCAGGATCCCTCTTCCCAAATCTCTAGGATCCCTCTTCTCAAAGATTCCTCTTTCCCAGATTCCTCTTCTCAAAGATTCCTCTTCCCAAATCCTCAGGATTCCTCTTCCCCAGATTCCTCTTCCCCAGGATCCCTCTTCCCAAATCCCAAAGGATGTTCAGGGCGCCGAATTTGGGATCTCCGGGGAGCAAGGCCACCACAGGTAGGGGGTGAGTGGATTCCCAGAGGATCCCGGGGAGTTGGGGAAGAGGGATCCCAAAGTCCTCTCCCCCAGGATCCCTCTTCCCCAGGATCCCACTTCCCCAGATTCCTATTCCCCAGATTCCTATTCCCCAGATTCCTATTCCCAAATCCCTAGGATTCCTATTCCCCAGGATCCCTCTTCCCAGGATTCCTATTCCACAGGATTCCTCTTCCCCAGGATTCCTCTTCCCCAGATTCCTCTTCCCAGATTCCTCTTCCCAAATCCTTAGGATTCCTCTTCCCCAGATTCCTTTTCCCCAGGATCCCACTTCCCCAGGATTCCTCTTCCCCAGATTCCTCTTCCCCAGATTCCTTTTCCCCAGGATCCCACTTCCCCAGGATTCCTCTTCCCCAGATTCCTCTTCCCAGGATTGTTCTTCCCAAATCCCCAGATTCCTCTTCCCAAATCGCTAGGATTCCTCTTCCCCAGATCCTTCTTCCCCAGATTCTCTTTCCCCAGGATCCCTTTTCCCCAGATTCCTCTTCTCCAGATTCCTCTTCCTGAATCCACAGAATTCCTATTTCTCAGGATCCCTCTTCCCAAATCCCAAAGGATGTTCAGGGCGCCGAATTCGGGATCTCCGGGGAGCAAGGCCACCACAGGTAGGGGCCGAGCGGGATCCCCGGAGGATCCTGGGGAGTTGGAGAAGAGGGATTTAGGGAAGAGGGATCCCAAAGTTCTCTTCCCCAGGATTCCTCTTCCCAAATGCCCAGGATCCCTCTTCCCCAGGATCCCTCTTCCCAAGGATTCCTCTTCCCAAATCCCCAGGGTTCCTTTCCCCCAGATTCTTCTCCCCGAATCCCCTGGATCCCTCTTCCCAAATCCACAGAATTTCTCTTCCCCAGATTCTTCTTCCCAAAGATCTCTTCCCCAGGATCCTTCTTCCTTAGGATCCCTCTTCCCCAACCTCCAGGATTCCTCTTCCCAAGTACCCAGATTCCTCTTCTCTTAATTCCTCTTCCCAAATCCCCAGGATCCCTCTTCCCCAGGATCCTTCTTCCTCAGGATCCCTCTTCCCAAAACCCCAGGATCCCTCTTCCAAAACTCTTCCCATGGATCCCTCTCCCTGGATCTCCAGCAATCCTCTTCCCAAGTACCCAGATTCCTCTTAATTCCTCTTCCCAAATCCCCAGGATCCCTCTTCCCCGGGATCCTTCTTCCTCAGGATCCCTCTTCCCAAATCCCCAGGATCCCTCTTCCAAAACTCTTCCCCTGGATCCCTCTCCTTGGATCTCCAGCAATCCTCTTCCCAAGTACCCAGATTCCTCTTAATTCCTCTTCCCAAATCCCCAGGATCCCTCTTCCCCAGGATCCTTCTTCCTCAGGATCCCTCTTCCCAAATCCCTAGGATCCCTCCTCCAAAACTCTTCCCCTGGATCCCTCTCCCTGGATCTCCAGCAATCCTCTTCCCAAGTACCCAGATTCCTCTCCTCTTAATTCCTCTTCCCAAATCCCCAGGATCCCTCTTCCCCGGGATCCTTCTTCCTCAGGATCCCTCTTCCCAAATCCCCAGGATCCCTCTTCCAAAACTCTTCCCCTGGATCCCTCTTCCCAAACCTCCAGGATTCCTCTTCTCTTAATTCCTCTTCCCAAATCCCCAGGATCCCTCTTCCCCGGGATCCTTCTTCCTCAGGATCCCTCTTCCCAAATCCCCAGGATCCCTCTTCCAAAACTCTTCCCCTGGATCCCTCTCCCTGGATCTCCAGCAATCCTCTTCCCCGTATTTCCAAAAAGCGTCCCAGAAAGAGGATCCCTTTTCACATCCTTTCCAAAGCAGAGCCATTGAATCCCAGGGATCCCAGGCGGTGATCCAGCCTGAGCCCCAAACTCGATCCCTCTTCCCGCCCCACAGAAAGCGTCTTCAGCCGGAGGGTGGAGAGCAAGTTGCAGAACAACTACGACGAAACCAACTCCAGCTCCCAGAACTCCAGCGGTAAGTGGATCCGGGATCTCGAACCCGGGATCTCGAACCTGCAACCGGGATCTCGAACCCGCAACCACGGGGTCCCTAAGCGGTTTGAGGGCTCGCCGTGGGGTGGGAGATCTCGAACCCGCAACCCAGATCTCAAACCCACAACCTGGAACCCGGGACCTGGAACCCGGGATCTTGAACCCTGGATCTCGAACCCGCAACCTGGGATCTCGAACCTGGGATCTTGAACCCGGAACCCGGGATCTTGAACCCGGAACCCGGGACCTCGAACCTGGTACCTTGAACCCTGACCCCTGGCCCTCGAACCCACAACCTGGGATCTCAAACCCGGGATCTTGAACCCGCAACCCGGGACCTCGAACCCGCAACCCAGATCTCAAACCCACAACCTTGAACCCGGGACCCGCAACCTGGGATCTCGAACCTGGGATCTTGAACCCGCAACCTGGGACCTCGAACCTGGTACCTTGAACCCCGACCCCTGGCCCTCGAACCCACAACCTGGGATCTCAAACCCGGGATCTTGAACCCGCAACCCGGGACCTCGAACCTGGTACCTTGAACCCCGACCCCTGGCCTCGAACCCACAACCTGGGATCTCAAACCCGGGACCTCGAACCTGGTACCTTGAACCCTGACCCCTGGCCTCGAACCCGGGATCTCGAACCCGCAACCACGGGGTCCCTAAGCGGTTTGAGGGCTCGCCGTTGCCCCACCAAGCGGTCTGGGAGATGCCTGGGGTGGGAGACTTGAACCCACAACCCGGGATCTCGAACCCGCAACCTGGAACCCAGGGATCTTGAACCCTGGATCTCGAACCCGCAACCTGGGATCTCGAACCTGGGATCTTGAACCCGGAACCCGGGACCTCGAACCTGGTACCTTGAACCCCGACCCCTGGCCTCGAACCCAGGACCTCGAACCCGCAACCTGGGATTTCGAACCCGGGATCTTGAACCCGCAACCGGGATGTCGAACCCGCAACCACGGGGTCCCTAAGCGGTTTGAGGGCTCGCCGTTGCCCCACCAAGCGGTCTGGGAGATCCCTGGGGTGGGAGACTTGAACCCGCAACCCAGATCTCAAACCCACAACCTTGAACCCGGGACCGGGAACCCGGGATCTCGAACCCTGGATCTTGAACCCGCAACCCGGGACCTCGAACCTGGTACCTTGAACCCCGACCCCTGGCCTCGAACCCGGGACCTCGAACCCGCAACCTGGGATCTTGAACCTGGGATCCCAAACTCGCAACCCGGGACCTCGAACCCGCAAGCCTGTATCCCCCTAAATTGTCTGGGAGATCCCTGGGGTGGGCAACTCGGACCCAGAACCCACCTTGAACCCGCAACCTGCCTAGAAGCCACAAGCCGGGATCTCGAACCCAGAACCTTGAACCCGCAACCCGGGATTTCGAACCCGGGATCTTGAACCCGCAACCGGGATCTCAAACCCGCAACCCGGGATCTCGAACCCGCAACCCAGGACCTCAAACCTGGGACCTCGAACCTGGAACCTGGAACCCGCAATCTGGGATCTCGAACCTGGGATCTTGAACCTGCAACCCGGGATCTCGAACCAGCAACCTGGGATCTTGAACCTGGGATCTCAAACTTGCAACCCGGGACCCCGAACCCGGAACCTCGAACCCGGGACCTCGAACCCGCAACCTGGGATCGCGAACCTGGGATCTTGAACCCGCAACCCGGGATCTCGAACCCAGGACCTCGAACCAGCAACCTGGGATCTTGAACCTGGGATCTCAAACTTGCAACCCAGGACCCCGAACCCGGAACCTCGAACCCGGAACCTCGAACCCACAACCTGGGATCTCGAACCCGGGATCTCGAACCCGCAACCCGGGACCTCGAACCCGAACCCTTCCGGTGGCGAGAAAGCCATGCCTTCCGGCCTGGCCAATCAGAGAGGGACCCTCGCGCCACTCGAACCCGCAGCCCAGGACCTTGAGCCTGGGACTTTGAACCCAGGACCTTGATTCCACAACCCGGGATCTCAAACCCACAACCCAGATCTCAAACCCACAACCTCGAACCCGAGATCTTGATCCCTGGATCTCGAACCCGCAACCTGGGATCTCGAACCCGGAACCCAGGACCTTGATCCCACAATCCGGGATCTCAAACCCACAACCTCGAACCTGGGATCTTGAACCCAGGACCTCGAACCCCCAACCCGGGATCTCAAACCCAGAACCCAGGATCTAGAACCTGCAACTTGGGATCTTGAACCCTGGACCTTGAACCCAGGATCTAGAACCCAGGACCTCAAATCTGGGATCTCAAACCCTCAACCTGGGATCTCGAACCCGTCACCCCAAGCCCCGCCTCCTCCCCCTCCCGGCCAATCAGAGCGGGATCCCAGCCGGGAATCTCTCCTCTTGAACCCACAACCTGGGATCTTGAACCCAGAACCCAGGATCTCGAACCTGCAACTCGGGATCTCAAACCCTGGATCTTGAACCCTGGACCTCAAATCTGGGATCTCAAACCCTCAACCCGGGATCTCGAACCCGTCACCCCAAGCCCCGCCTCCTTCCCCTCCCGGCCAATCAGAGCGGGATCCCGGCCGGGAATCTGGCCTCTTGAACCCACAACCCGGGATCTCGAACCCTGGATCTTGAACACAAGATTTCAAACCCGAAACCAGGGATCTTGAACCCAGAACCTCGAACCCTCAACCCGGGATCTTGAACCCTGGACGTTGAACCCAGGACCTCAAATCTGGGATCTCAAATCCTTAACCCGGGATCCTCCACCCTCCCGGCCAATCAGAGTGGGATCCCTGCTGGGGATCTGGCCTCTTGAACCCACAACCTGGGATCTCGAACCCAGAACCCAGGATCTTGAACCTGCAACCCGGGATCTCGAACCCTGGATGTTGAACACGGGATTTCGTGCCCAAAACCAGGGATCTTGAACCCAGAATCTCGAACCCACAACTCGGGATCTTGAACCCTGGACCTTGAACCCGGGATCTAAAACCCAGGCCCTCAAATCTGGGATCTCGAACCCTCAACCCGGGATCTCGAACCCGTCACCACAAGCCCCACCTCCTCCCGGCCAATCAGAGTGGGATCCCGGCCGGGAATCTCTCCTCTTGAACCCACAACCCCGGATCTCGAGCCCAGGACCTCAAATCTGGGATCTCGAACCCTCAACCCGGGATCTCGAACCCGTCCCCCAAGCCCCGCCTCCTTCTCCCGGCCAATCAGAGCGGGATCCCAGCCGGGAATCTCTCCTCTTGAACCCACAACCCGGGATCTCGAACCCAGGACCTCAAATCTGGGATCTCGAACCCTCAACCCGGGATCTCGAACCCAGGACCTCAAATCTGGGATCTCAAACCCTCAACCCGGGATCTCGAACCCTGGACCTTGAACCCAGGACCTCAAATCTGGGATCTCGAACCCTCAACCCGGGATCTCGAACCCGTTACCCCAAGCCCCGCCTCCTTCTCCCGGCCAATCAGAGTGGGATCCCGGCCGGGAATCTGGCCTCTTGAACCCACAACCCGGGATCTTGAACCCAGGACCTCAAATCTGGGATCTCGAACCCTCAACCCGGGATCTCGAACTTGGGATCTCGAACCCGGGATCTTAAACCCAGGACCTCAAATCTGGGATCTCGAACCCTCAACCCGGGATCTCGAACTTGGGATCTTGAACCTGGGATCTTGAACCCAGGACCTCAAATCTGGGATCTCAAACCCTCAACCCGGGATCTGGAACCCGTCACCCCAAGCCCCGCCTCCTCCCCCTCCTGGCCAATCAGAGCGGGATCCCGGCCGGGAATCTGGCCTCTTGAACCCACAACCCGGGATCTCGAACCCAGGACCTCAAATCTGGGATCTCGAACCCTCAACCCGGGATCTCGAACCCGTCACCCCAAGCCCCGCCTCCTTCTCCCGGCCTGTCAGAGCGGGATCCCGGCCGGGAATCTCTCCTCTTGAACCCACAACCCGGGATCTCGAACCCAGAACCCAGGATCTTGAACCTGCAACTCGGGATCTCAAACCCTGGATCTTGAACCCAGGACCTCAAATCTGGGATCTCGAACCCTCAACCCGGGATCTCGAACCCAGGACCTCAAATCTGGGATCTGGAACCCGTCACCCCAAGCCCCGCCTCCTCCCCCTCCCGGCCAATTAGAGCGGGATCCCGGCCGGGAATCTCTCCTCTTGAACCCACAACCCGGGATCTCGAAGCCAGGACCTCAAATCTGGGATCTCGAACCCTCAACCCGGGATCTCGAACTTGGGATCTCGAACCCGGGATCTTGAACCCAGGACCTCAAATCTGGGATCTCGAACCCTCAACCCGGGATCTCGAACTTGGGATCTTGAACCCGGGATCTTGAACCCAGGACCTCAAATCTGGGATCTTAAACCCTCAACCCGGGATCTCGAACCCTGGACCTTGAACCCAGGACCTCAAATCTGGGATCTCGAACCCTCAACCCGGGATCTCGAACCCGTCACCCCAAGCCTCCTCCCTCTCCCGGCCAATCAGAGCGGGATCCCGGCTGGGAATCTCTCCTCTTGAACCCACAACCCGGGATCTCGAACCCAGGACCTCAAAACTGGGATCTCGAACCCTCAACCCGGGATCTCGAACCCAGGACCTCAAATCTGGGATCTCGAACCCAGGACCTCAAATCTGGGATCTCGAACCCGTCACCCCAAGCCCCGCCTCCTCCCCCTCCCGGCCAATCAGAGCGGGATCCCGGCCGGGAATCTCTCCTCTTGAACCCAAAACCCGGGATCTCGAACCCAGGACCTCAAATCTGGGATCTCAAACCCTCAACCCGGGATCTCGAACCCGTCACCCCAAGCCCCGCCTCCTTCTCCCGGCCAATCAGAGCGGGATCCCGGCAGGGAATCTCTCCTCTTGAACCCACAACCCGGGATCTCGAACCCAGGACCTCAAATCTGGGATCTCGAACCCTCAACTCGGGATCTCGAACCCTGGACCTTGAACCCAGGACCTCAAATCTGGGATCTCGAACCCTCAACCCGGGATCTGGAACCCGTCACCCCAAGCCCCGCCTCCTCCCTCTCCCGGCCAATCAGAGCGGGATCCCGGCCGGGAATCTGGCCTCTTGAACCCGCAACCCGGGATCTCGAACCCAGGACCTCAAACCTGGGATCTGGAACCCGTCACCCCAAGCCCCGCCTCCTCCCCCTCCCGGCCAATCAGAGCGGGATCCCGGCCGGGAATCTCTCCTCTTGAACCCACAACCCGGGATCTCGAACCTGCAACCCGGGATCTCGAACCCAGGACCTCAAATCTGGGATCTCGAACCCTCAACCCGGGATCTCGAACCCAGGACCTCAAACCTGGGATCTGGAACCCGTCACCCCAAGCCCCGCCTCCTCCCCCTCCCGGCCAATCAGAGCGGGATCCCGGCCGGGAATCTGGCCTCTTGAACCCACAACACAGGATCTCGAACCTGCAACCCGGGATCTCGAACCCAGGACCTCAAATCTGGGATCTCAAACCCTCAACCCGGGATCTCGAACTTGGGATCTCGAACCCGGGATCTTGAACCCAGGACCTCAAATCTGGGATCTCAAACCCTCAACCCGGGATCTTGAACCCAGGACCTTGAACCCAGGACCTCAAATCTGGGATCTGGAACCCGTCACCCCAAGCCCCGCCTCCTCCCTCTCCCGGCCAATCAGAGTGGGATCCCGGCCGAGAATCTCTCCTCTTGAACCCACAACCCGGGATCTCGAACCCAGGACCTCAAATCTGGGATCTGGAACCCGTCACCCCAAGCCCCGCCTCCTCCCCTCCCGGCCAATCCGAGTGGGATCCCGGCCGAGAATCTCTCCTCTTGAACCCACAACCCGGGATCTCGAACCCAGGACCTCAAATCTGGGATCTGGAACCCGTCCCCCCAAGCCCCGCCTCCTCCCCCTCCCGGCCAATCCGAGCGGGATCCCGGCCGGGAATCTCTCGAACTTGGGATCTTGAACCGGGGATCTTGAACCCAGGACCTCAAATCTGGGATCTCAAACCCTCAACCCGGGATCTTGAACCCAGGACCTTGAACCCAGGACCTCAAATCTGGGATCTCGAACCCGTCACCCCAAGCCCCGCCTCCTTCTCCCGGCCAATCAGAGCGGGATCCCGGCCGAGAATCTCTCCTCTTGAACCCACAACCCGGGATCTCGAACCCAGGACCTCAAATCTGGGATCTGGAACCCGTCCCCCCAAGCCCCGCCTCCTCCCCCTCCCGGCCAATCAGAGCGGGATCCTGGCCGGGAATCTCTCGAACCCGCAACCTCTCTTCCCCCCTCAGAGCCCTACACCTGCGGCGCCTGCGGGATCCAGTTCCAGTTCTACAACAACCTGCTGGAGCACATGCAGTCGCACGCCGGTGAGCGCCCCTCCGTTCCCCCTTTCTCGTTCCTTTCTTTCTTTCTCTCTTCCTTTCTCTCTTTCTCTCGCTCCCTTTCTCATTCCCTCCTTCCTTCCTTCCTTCCTTCCTTCCTTCCTTCCTTCCTTCCTTCCTTCCTCTCTCTTCTCTCATTCCGTTTCTCTCTCTTTCTCTCGCTCCCTTTCTCATTCCCTTCTTCCTTCCTTCCTTCCTTCCTCTCTCTCTCTTCTCTCATTCCGTTTCTCTCTCTTTCTCTCTTTCTCTCGCTCCCTTTCTCATTCCCTTCTTCCTTCCTTCCTTCCTTCCTTCCTTCCTTCCTTCCTTCCTCTCTCTCTCTTCTCTCATTCCGTTTCTCTCTCTTTCTCTCTTTCTCTCGCTCCCTTTCTCATTCCCTTCTTCCTTCCTTCCTTCCTTCCTTCCTTCCTTCCTTCC